>NW_015091719.1:781286-816755 GCF_001431845.1 Calidris pugnax | reverse complement strand
TTTTTGGTTTTGCTTTTTGGGGTTTTTTTTTTGATTTTTTTTTTTTTTTTTTTTTTTCTTTTTGGAGATGAGGGAGAGATGGTTTTGTCATTTTAACTATTTACAGTGATTTTTCTTTCTTAAAGGCAGTTAAAAAGACCTTTGGGGACCATCAGGCAGCAGAAGTGCTGTCGTTGTCTGTGAATCTCTAGTAGAAAAATTTTAATCAAACACGCTGCAATTCAGAAGAGCAGTTTGAAACCAGCTAAGCTGGGTATTTGGCTCGGCGTTCAGGGGAGGAGATTCCAGGCATTTAAAACAAGATACAATTATATTTTTTTTTTTGTTCTACAGCTTTGGTAGGGGATGAGATGGGTTAGATCAGCTGAAATTCTTTTGCGTAATGCTAATTAAACAAAAGTGTCTGCAAACCCAGCTGAGGACTATCCTTTTCAGTATTAATTCAAGGCGTGCGTAGAGCTCTTTTCTAAAATGCTGTTGTATGAAATCAGGTTGATTAAAAATGCACTTTTAGGAAGAGTATTGTAAGATAAACATTTTAAGTGTGACTGCTCTATACCGTGTTATAATGAAACACCCCCTACAATCTCTCAAATTTCAGTATTGAAAAATTCCCCCTGCAACCCTTGCTTGTACACCGAGTATGACCAACCTTTGGGGAATGTGTACTTTTTTGTTATTAATCCCAATTATGGTAATTTCATTTTGTCACATACAGGCAATTAGCAGCAAGTATGGAGCAGGTCCGTAGCTGGCAGATACGTGCTATTCATCAGGGTTTTGGAAGGGTGTTAGAAAAAAAGAGGTTGGATGGTGGGGTGGGGTGGCTGCTACCAGTGGTATTTCACATCAGTCTTGGGTGTCATTCTACTTTATAGATGGTCTTCAGGAAAGTGTAGGAAACCAGCATCACTTAGAAATTGAAGCAGAAAAAGATGGAGTGGGGAAAAAAAAAACCAACTTTTTCTTTTTTTGATGTGGAAACGTTTAATTAAAAATTGAAATACGATGTATAATTCATACTGACAATGTTTCGTCGCTGTTTGAAAACAGACATTTGTTTGAAGCGGTGCTTGATTACAAACTAGGCTATTTCAGGCAGAAATGGCTCCTGAATTTGGAGCAGGGGGATAGGTTTTTGCCTACCCACTGATTAGATGGAGGGCTCCTATCAGAAGAGATGGCACCAAGTTAAATCCTTGCTCTTGGTGGGCTCCACAGGTGCCAGGTTCTTGGATGTTTCTCAGAGGCAGTAGAAATTCCTGCTAGAAAAAGTGGTGTCTCTTTGATTCTATGAGGTAACTGTGAATAAGACAGAAACATGAGAAAAGGAACTTTTTGACCTAAAAACTCGAGGATGTTATGCTGCTGTGCTCGTTGCAGTGAGAGACCCCTTCCATCGTGGTATGTTTCTGTGACAAATGGTCAGGGAATAGAAAGAGAAGTCTGGTTTTGGGAAGTGGAATGCAGATTGTACTATTCACAGTCTTGCTGTGGGAGAGCTATCTTCTTATATCATTATATCATTAGAAAACTTTTCATTTTAATCTTTTTGTCGCCGTGTTTTCCAGTGCTTGTCCTCCTGAGAGCCCCATTGCTGTAGTACCCCGTGCTAGAATCAGGAGCAACCTCTGCTTAGAATTATATAATATATAGTATAAGTATATATTTTTATAGATAAAATATATATAGGATAAAAATATATTTTAAATAATATATTGTCAGTGCTTCTGTTTTATTCTCAGTTGCTCCTTACTTTAAAAGGGCTGCTGGCAAGGCTGTTCTTCTGGTGCAAGTTGGCCAAGCTCATACTTGTAGGTTAATGCTTCTGTCCTGTTGGTTGAGCTTATTTGCAGATTTACCATAAAAAGAAAAGAAAAAAAAAAAAGTAAGTTATGGTTCAAACTCAAATACAGTGGATTTTGTGTTCTCAGTTCACTGCTACTTGGAAAACAAAAAAAAAAAAAGGAATTACAAAATAGCAAATAAAGAAAAGTCTTACTTTTCCGATGTTGATATCAATGGCTTGGTTATCCTTTGTGTTTTATGGTGCCTGTAGGTTGTTCTTATCTACCTAGGGTCTCCCAAAACTCAGAAATGCTATTTCCCAACTTCAAAACAAACCACCAATAAAATAAAAAAACCCCAAACCCTCAAAGGACCCCACAAAACCAACACAAGTTAATTGGAGATTTTAAATGTTCTGGTTTTGAGGAAAAAAATGAGACCTCTTCCAGCACTAGAGTCACACGTGAAAGGGGAAAGAGGTGATATTAGTCAATATGTTTGTGCATATGTGAAAATATGTGAAAAAATCTAGGAAGCGTAGAAAATGTGGGCACAAGGAGTCTGTCGTTCATCTCAACTGCAATTTTTTTCATAGATCAGGTGTGTGTTGCAGCTGTTGAAGCACCGTAGCTATGGTCGATGCCTGTCATCAAAGTGATGCTTTTGTATATTAAGAAACGGGTTAAACTGATAGAGAAATGGGGGTTTTGTAGGGGCATTTAATTTCTCTGCTGGTTTCTCTCTGAATGCTCATGTACATCTCGTGAAGTGGCATAAAGAGTTACTTACAATTCTGTAGTGCAGCCTTTCAGGGACCCAGGTACTGCCCTTACACAGCTCCTGGAGTTTGGTGTGGTTTTTGGTCAAAAGAAGCCAAGAGTTGCAACCTGCTCCTGAGTTCATGTTCTCAGTGAAACCTTCAGAGTTTGGGGGAAATAGGTAAAATTATCAAACGGCATACTTCCTTCCAAGGGCTTTATCCCTAACCTGAAGCGATCTGATCAAATAGAGCTCATGTTCTTATTCTTTCTGTCCTTTCAAAATATTAAAAATCACTTTTCATTGCAGTGCTAAATGTGGTTTTATTGGGCTAAGCCATATAAAAATGTTCTGATGAACCTTCTCGCTCCCAGCAGGGAGTGTTTTTTTGTTGTTTTTTTTTTTGTTTTTTTTTTAAAAAAGTGGCTGCTAACTTCTGCCTTAAATCATAAAATCATAGAATGATTGAAAGAAATACTGTGCTCTTGGCATCCTTTGAGAACTGTGAATGCTGTGATTGTTCCAAAAAGACAAAACAATGTGAAAGAATGGTAAAATTGCCCGTTTAGTGCCTCTAATGTTGTGGCTGCTTCACTGCTGCTTTGTTACCTCTTACCATCTAACTTTAAAATGGGTGGATTTTATTGTAATTACTCTTTCTCCAGTCTCGCCTCATATGCTATTTAAATACCTTTTACTAATCAAATGGAGTTGGAAAATGTCTGTTTATTAGCCAAAAAGTGAAAATCCATAGAAAGTTCTGTACTTCTGAGAAAGGGGTGCTCAAACTAGAAATATTCTGTAGCGCTGCTAATGCTACCCTCAAAGCAAACTTGTTTAGAGTATTCTCTGTGCAAAAACATTTATTCTGAAAATGAAGATGTGCTTTTGGTAGCTTGACTGAATATTTTTAAGCATGTATTAGGCTGTCTGGTTTGGAGTGGCGTCATTTCTAGGATCTTGAGGGGGGGTTGCAGCATTTTGGGAAGATTACTTTGTTTTCTGCGGTCTTGCTAAATCTTGTAGGGCATATTCAAATATATATATATTTTTTTTTAAAAAAAAAAAGCACAACAAGAAAAATAAAAGCAAGAAGCTCAGCTCAGCGGTGAGTGGGCTTGTCATGTATTAATTTTTCATTGCTGTGGAGAATTGTACATACATAATCACTTGATTGCAGTGGGAGTTAGCGAGCTCCTATGGTGTCATTTGCATAAATCTTGTTAAGTCAATGGCAGTTAATGAAGTACAAATGAGCCTGGAGAAGGTGACATGCAAATCGTGGGTGGCAGATGGGAGGTCTGTTTTTGGGATGGCAGCTGTGTGCTCGCTCTTTTTTTTATATTTATTTTTTTTCTCTCCTGCTCCCATCCCCCCCCCCCCCCCCGCTGTGCTGGGATGTTCCTTTCTCCTCTTGATCCCCAGGTCTCAGCTCTGTTAAACATCTCCCCCTCTCTTTTACATTCAGCTCCTCTTTTACAAGGCTGGGCTCGGGAATTTCAGCCCAGCCAAGACCCATCTTCCCATCCATTAAGGCTTTGTGACAGCAGGTAACAATATCACTTCAAAAGGACAAACTTGCACCATTTCCCCCCCCCCCCCCCCCCCAGATTAGAGTGTAAATAAATACGTAAGAGCTGGCCTTGACTTTCTGCTTTCAGACCTTTTTCTGTTTGCCATTTGCACTCCATCACAGATGCTCAGATTATTATATAGTCCCAACTACATAACCTTGACTGTTCTTTTACCAAAAACTCGTCAAAATAGCTTTTGACAGGTTGCCTCAACCCTGTGGCTTACCCTGGGAGGTGCCACACCTCTCGTGGTCCCAAATTCCTGGATCGTTTAGGAACAGCAAACTTGAAGTCTGGATTAAAAAAAAATAAATGTTCTAATGGTTAATGTTACACTGATGACATAGTGAGAAATTTGCCATCCATGACTTGCAAAGGTGAACTTCAGAATCCATTCTCTGCTTTCAGTTTGCAAATGGCTGTATTAATGGAAAAAGTTGAATATCTTATCCAGGCTTTAGTTTTCGGTGATACTTCAAATGACCTTCTTTGCCTACTAGCTTGGCCTATTTAAGTACATTGAAATAATCTTAATTAGATGAGGTATTTTGTCTTTTTGTTTTTCACTCTGAACTGAGAATACTTTCTTAGATCAGGGCTAAGGTGGGGGCTTTGCCAGCAAATGAGGGTGGCATCACTGATTGGCTTTTCATGAAGAAGAGTTTGGTTCCTGGATGCACAAGTTGAAGTTTTTATTTAAGATGGGCGTAACCAAAACTGGAACTTCACAACATACATCTGAATGTTATAAAAAAGAGCATTAACTTGGCAAAGATAACTATTTAAAAATGCTTTCAACAAATGTCAGGCTTGGCATGAAAAAATGTCACTTTGGTTAAGTAGCTTCTGAAATATTTGAGAGTTGTGTTGTGACTTACGATTCCTTATCAGTAATTTATTTTAAAGTAACTTTTAAAAAGAGTTGTGTAGTCCCAAGAATTTCCTATTAACTCTTTTATTTCAAGCCTGGCCATTGCGCTGTCAGTTTTCAATCCTTTCCCAAGTGTCCTGGCCTTAGAAGAATGTAACTGAAGCAATTTGTCGAAAAATCTTTGCTATTCAGGGAAAAATCTTTGCTGTTTCCTTTCAGTACCTAAAGGGGCCTGTAGGAGAGCTGGGGAGGGACTCCTTATGGGGGAGTGTGGTGATAGCACAAGGGGTGACAGTTTTAAACTGAAAGAGGTGAGATTTAGATGAGATACCAGGAAGAAGTTCTTTGCTGTGAGGGTGGTGAGACCCTGGCCCAGGTTGCCCAGAGAAGCTGTGGCTGCCCCATCCCTGGAGGGGTTCAAGGCCAGGCTGGATGGGGCTTGGAGCAACCTGGTCTGGTGGGAGGTGTCCCTGCCCAGGGCAGGGGGGTTGGAACTGGATGATCTTTGAGGTCCCTTCCAACCCAAACCATTCTATGAATACATTGTCTCTGTGAAACGAATCTCTGGGAAATGGGGAAATGCTTTATTTCTCTATTTTTTTTATTTATTTTTTTTCCAACCCAGTCTCACCTGGGCACTCCTCGCTTAGATTACCAACACCTGCATGGCAGCAGGTGAAGTGGCTGAAGTGGCATGGCTGAAGTGCCCTTTCAAGTAAACTAAATTGAAATCCTTCCCTTTTATCTCAAACTTTGTTTTTATTAGACTTAGTTTTAGCGTGCACACTTGACATGTGTCCGGGGAGAAGCTTTGCTAGTAGACTTGAGTACTGCACCTCTTGCAGTCCGACCAAATGCTTTGCAGGGGCCGACTTCCTCTCCTTCCTCTCCTTCCTCTACTTCCTCTCCTTCCTCTCCTTCCTCTCCTTCCTCTCCTTCCTCTCCTTCCTCTCCTTCCTTCCCACATGTCCAAGTGTAGGCCATCCACTTGCATTTCTTCCCTTATTTTTGGCCACTAAATTTCCAGAGTTGTCGTCTTATAACCTTTTAGCTCAAATCGGTGGGACTGAAGCACATTTATTTCTTATTAGTCTGCATGGCTCATCTTCCAAAACAAAAAATAGGCTTTTTAAGCTTAATTTGGCTTTTAAGGGGCTTTGGCCCATGTTATCTTTCTGACTTTGTCTGCCTAGTATTCTGTGCCGCTCACTCACCTCCTTCCCTTTGGTTCCCCACAGATACAGCTGCTCAACTAGTGGTTTTCCTCCTTTTTCCTCCTTTTCCTTTGTAAGTTTTTAGCTCTGGCTGGGGCGTTTACGGTAACAGATCTCGTGTGGAATAACCCACAGCGCCGTGTTAGCTTGGGCCTTCCCATTGAACTAGAAAAAAAAGACATTGTACCTGAAATCTCTTCTCCCCTAAAATACCCAGGGCTGTCTGCACAGCTCTTGGAGCATTTCAACCCGTATGGCAGCGTCTTGGAAATAGGTTTTGAAAAGGGATGGTCTGCCACGTCTAGTCAGTCAAAGTGATGTCCTCCTCCCTAGCAGAAGAGCGCTGTGATGCTTCAGGCAAGTGTCAGACCCGAGACCCGCCACCGTCAGGAACAACAAATGCTTTTTTGCAGCAGGTTTCCTCAATGTTAGTGTTTACTTTGAGAGTCAAATGCTTTTTTGCAGCAGGTTTCCTCAATGTTGGTGTTTACTTTGAGAGTACTAAAAAAAAAAAAAGAGAGAGAACAAATAAGCTACCCTCTTAGCATCTCTTCTTGCTTAATTCATCCGACTCGACAGGGCGAAAGAGAAGAGGAGGGGGAGGATGGACAGGCCGAGCGCTAGGGCTCTCCTCTTCCACCTGCAATACAAACCCAGCTTATGTTATGAAGGAAAAACAGCCAATCCATGTAATGACCAAAAGGAGGATGGAATGGGCTGCCCAGGGAGGTGGTTGAGGCCCCATCCCTGGAGGTGTTCAAAAGACGGGTTGATGTAGTGCTGGGAGGTCTGGTTTAGTGATGATGCTCCTTGTTTGTTGTGTGGGTGTCTATTTTTGTCAGTTAGGTTGACGGTTGGACAAGATGATCTTGAAGGTCCCTTCCAACCTAGAAGATTCTGTGATTCTGTAAAACACCTGGGAGGGGCACACGCAGCTCCAGGATTTATTTTCCTTGGTTATACGTGGGTCTTCTGTGTGTACCCCACCTTCCTGCCGAGCTCCTACACCAAAACACACCATGTCCCTGGTATGGAGAGACCCAAACCGCTGTGACGCTGCTTCTGCTCCATCTCCCACCCCAAAACGTTCACCGAGATGATGACAGCCTCAGTTTTTATTTATTGATGTTCATGTAGGCTTCTAAAGAGTTGTTGGCCAACCAGTGTCCGTGTCTCCGGAGAGTAGCTTTCCAAAACACCGAAACGACGTGGCTAACAAAGAACTGGCAGATGACATAGCTTTATTTATTTATATCTAAGGCGAGGTGTAATTTCCTCTGTCACACTTCTGCCTAATCACAGTAATCAGTATCCAGATCTGCTTGTACAAACACGAGGGGTATGGTTTTTAGCCAAATGCTCTTAGTGCTGAAATCTTCTGTGTAATTCCTCCGCAATTGTTTATAATCAGAATATACACATTTTGCTGTGTTTTTAATTAGCTGATTACTAGTTATAAAATGTTTTGTACTCGCTGTGGTTCTGTAAATTGTTAACTGGTAGCTACCAGTATAATTAAATATTTCAGAGCACTTGGCTGTGGTTGCATTGAACTGTGAAGAAATAATGTTATATAGCCAATCAAAAAGAGATACTTGTAAACTCATTTAAAGCGTCAGAGTGTGTTAGGACTATCATGGTGATGCTTATTGCAGGAGAAATTAAAGATACAGTTTTGTGCTAAGAGGCAATACAGAAATTAGTTCCTGAATTAGTTGTTAATTGATTTGGTAATTCCCTCGGGTCTGCATGCTCTTTTTTTTTCCTTTTTCGTTGTTGCATTCAGTTAACAGTGACTATTCCCAGTGCACTTGAAATATTTTTTCCAATTAGATCAAATGTGCCCTTACATCAAAGGAACGGCTACGGCTACACGTACCTGCCTGGAATAATGTTTCGTTTGACTGCAGCAGCTGGTTTTGTGCCTTTTAGTGTTGATGGGTTTCGGATACCATCCCAAGAAAAGCAGTAGTCCCAAGTATTTGGCATAAAATAGCATTTTAAGAGTTGCTGGATTTAACAGACGACTTCTGGTAAAGTCTTGCCTGGGCAAGAATCTCAGCATCTCTGACTCAGACAATTCTTCTTTCTTCCTTGTTAGTCTGTCCCACCGGGTCATCTGCTTCCTCCTGCTTTCTGGATTCTACTGGTTTGCCTTCCTGATGTGTCTCAGGGGTTGCAGGAGAAAGCTGGAATTCGGGTCTTTAGTGTATAAGGATCCAATTTCTACCATGTTTCTTTTAGTTGGTCTCTTCCTAGATGTTGAAAGTCCCTAGAATACAAGTTTTCTGTGTCCCATCTTATAAATTGCATTTAGGGATAAAATAAAGGCCTGTGAAATTGTGGAGGTATAGTCCTAAGTGTGCTATAAGACCAAGGTGGGCAGCCTGCAGGTGCTCCACAGACATATCTAAAGGTATCATTTTATCTACTTCCAATTACTGCTTGATAAGCTGTTGAGGTGATGGGCAAGAGTTTGCCTCCCTGATGTGTCTCCTGGATTCTACTGGTTTGCCTTCCTGGTGTGTCTCAGGGGTTGCAGGAGAAAGCTGGAATTTGGGTCTTTAGTGTATAAGGATCCAATTTCTACCGTGTTTCTTTTAGTTGGTCTCTTCCTAGATCTTGAGAATCCCTAAAATACAAGTTTTCTGTGTCCCATCTTATAAATTGCCTTTATTTTGTCCCTAAATGCCTATGAAATTGTGGAGGGATAGTCCCAAGCGTGCTGTAAGACCAAGGTGGGCAGCCTTCAGGTGCTCCACACACATATCTAAAGGTATCATTTTATCTACTTCCAATTACTGCTTGATAAGCTGTTGAGGTGATGGGCAAGAGTTTGCCTCCCTGATGTGTCTCCTGGATTCTACTGGTTTGCCTTCCTGGTGTGTCTCAGGGGTTGCAGGAGAAAGCTGGAATTTGGGTCTTTAGTGTATAAGGATCCAATTTCTACCATGTTTCTTTTAGTTGGTCTCTTCCTAGATGTTGAAAGTCCCTAGAATACAAGTTTTCTGTGTCCCATCTTATAAATTGCATTTAGGGATAAAATAAAGGCCTGTGAAATTGTGGAGGTATAGTCCCAAGTGTGCTATAAGACCAAGGTGGGCAGCCTGCAGGTGCTCCACAGACATATCTAAAGGTATCATTTTATCTACTTCCAATTACTGCTTGATAAGCTGTTGAGGTGAGGGGCAAGACTTGCAGGGACCTAAACAGTAATGCCCTTTTCCTAAAATTCAAGTTTACATTGGTGTGTATATTGCTTCCAAACCTCTAAAGATCCATAAATGAGATATTGGTAACTTTTCAGGAGAAATTAAATTTTTATCATTTGGGTTTTTTGACTGCGGGTGGCTGAATTGAAGAAGCTACAACTGTTTCTGAAGCTAATAGGAGCCTCCAGTCTTTGTCATGGAACCAAACTGGGGGGTTTGTGAATCATTTCTGGGTAACTGGATTCATAACTCTTCCCAGGTCAAAAATTTGTCTTGGTGGTACAATGCATTTGATAATAAACATAGTGTTTATTTTTTAACTGAATCTTATTTGATAAAGAAATGTATTTGAAAGTTTTTAGTGTCGATTTTGGCAGGGGGCACATAGTTTCAAAAATAATATTCTAACTGGATTCATAACTCTTCACAGGTCTTGGTGGTACAATGCATTTGATAATAAACATAGTGTTCTGGTTTTTACTGAATTTTATTTGATAAAGAAATGTATTTGAAAGTTTATTAGTGTCGGTTTTGGCAGGAGGCACATATTGTTTCAAAAATAATATTAAGTAATGCCCTTTTCCTAAAATTCAAGTTTACATTGGTGTGTATATTGCTTCCAAACCTCTAAAGATCCATAAATGAGATATTGGTAACTTTTCAGGAGAAATTAAATTTTTATCATTTGGGTTTTTTGACTGCGGGTGGCTGAATTGAGGAAGCTACAACTGTTTCTGAAGCTAATAGGAGCCTCCAGTCCTTGTCATGGAACCAAACTGGGGGGTTTGTGAATCATTTCAGGGTAACTGGATTCATAACTCTTCACAGGTCTTGGTGGTACAATGCATTTGATAATAAACATAGTGTTCTGGTTTTTACTGAATTTTATTTGATAAAGAAATGTATTTGAAAGTTTATTAGTGTCGGTTTTGGCAGGAGGCACATATTGTTTCAAAAATAATATTACATTTGTCTGTATGACAGCCTCCAAAGTGAGCAAAAGGAGAACATTGCCTTTTAGGGCAACGATGGAAGGTAATAGGATCAGTTCATCCTCTTTCTTTTTAATGGTATGCTCTTACTTGTTTCTTAAAAGAGAGAAGGAAAAACTTCTGGGGTTGACTAGTAGCTAGTGAATTCCTAGCTGACACATCAGATGTGATTATAGCTCTTGCACATCATTAAGATTCAAAAGGAGATATTCCAGCTTTGGTTTGGAATAGAATGTTGATCAGGTTAAGCATCCTTTGAGAGACTGTGGGAAGAGAATGGAAATAGGGAGGAGGAGAGTGCCAGGAGTCCTGTCATCCTCTACAGAAACAGTAAGGCAGGAGCTTAGAATCATAGAGTCGTCTAGGTTGGAAGGGACCTTTAAGATCATTGAGTTCAACCATCAACCTAACTCTGATTAAAAAAAAACCAACCAAACACAACAACAACCCATCACTAAACCATGTCTCTAAGCACTATGTCAACCCATCTTTTGAACACCTCCAGGGATGGTCCCTCAACCACTTCCCTGGGCAGCCCATTCCAAGGCTTAATAACCCTTTCCATGTAAACATTTTTCCTAATCTCCAACCTAAACCTCCCCTGGTGCAACTTGAGGCCATTTCCTCTTGTCCCATCGCCTGTTCCTTGGGAGAAGAGACCGACCCCCCCTGGCTACACCCTCCTTTCAGGGAGTTGGAGAGAGCGAGAAGGTCTCCCCTCAGCCTCCTCTTCTCCAGGCTGAACACCCCCAGCTCCCTCAGCCTCTCCTCACAAGACTTGTGCTCCAGACCCCCCACCAGCTCTGTTGCCCTTCTCTGGACTTTTTTGTGGTGAGGGGCCCAAAACTGGACACAGCCCTCGAGGCGAGGCCTCACCAGTGCCCAGTCCGTGGGGACCATCACCTCCTGAGTCCTACTCCCCACACTGTTCCTGACAGAGGCCAGGATGCTGTTGGCCTTCTTGGCCACCAGGGCACACAAAAAAATCCACCTGACTATGTTTGTATGAAAGAATAATCTGCTCTTTTCTTAGGATAAACCAGTCAACGATCTCTTTTCAAGTGCCCTGTTCATAAGAGAAGGGAGAAAGCACTTGTTTCTTTCTGACACGCTGGTGGCCTTCTTGGCCACCTGAGCACACAAAAAAAGCCACCTGACTGTGTTTGTATGAAAGAAGAATCTGCTCATTTCTTAGGATAAACCAGTCAAGGATCTCTTTTCAAGTGTCGTGTTCATAAGAGAAGGGAGAAAGCATTTGTTTCTTTCTACCATGAACATCCTCATCTTCTTTCACCCAGAGCTTGGTGCCAGCAGAGAATGGGTTCCCCCAGCCTCCATGCTTTTGGTCCCTGTAGCAGTGCAGGGAGTAGGACCAGAGCCTGCAGAAAGCAAACCAAGCTGTCTCTTCAGAGAAGCTTTGGAGAATTTAATCCACTTGGGGTGTTCTCATCCTGTTCCATGTGCCAGCGTATTGCAAATCCTGGAGCACGTGTTGAAAGTGAGCACAGAACATGGTGAGGTGGCATCAGAATACTTGGAGGGAGAGGAGGAGGGAATGATGGAAAGCAATGTAGGTATGAAATAGAACATCAATAAAGCAAGCCCATAATACGACTTTAAAAAATTTATTAGAGTTTTCCAGTGTTGAAATGGTGTAATATATCAAGGTGGCATCTCAATGTGACATGCAGAGATTGACAGCAGTGAGGTCACTAAGGCATCTTCACTGTTGCCCTTAGGCTAAGATCTGGCTCCTGGCCAAGAGCCTTTGACTCAAGGTGGTTGTGTCTAGATACTGCTTTAATAGTTGCACCTAGAAGATGCTTACAAGGGGTGTTTTGTCCACCTAGTAATTGATAAAAAAGGGCTATCATGTCATTTGGTGGCTTATTGAATTCATGATTTTATAAACAGAGAGTGGAAATAATTGTCCTTTAGTTGTTTTTAGTGGATGAGATCTGGAGATGCCTTCATAGTAATGATCTCTCATCGTGATAATGATGGTAAAGAAGATGACAGCAAAATCTCTCAGGACCAGGATGTGCTTTCGGAGCTGTGCATATTTCTTGTTGGTTTTCAGTTTGGAGAAGCTTGTTGGAGGTGTCGGTGCAAAACAAACATTCCTCTTGAAAAAATGCCTTTGTTTCAAGGACCTGCTGTGTATTGGGGATGAGTCGATGTGCATCTGGCCTAACTTTGGTGACTGGAGCTCTCTTCCTCTGAGGGCATGAGGAATTAGGCTGGAGAAGTGACATAACAAGATTAAGTAGAAAGCTTATGACAGTTAGCAAGTGAGACTGCCTGATAGACTTGGGTTGACACAATGATTATTAATATGTTGTAAAGATGTTTTGGGGATTCCACCATATTTGTATGGTTGCCAGCAAAACGTTGACAGTTGCATTGTGGTTAATAAATTCATTTAGATTTATAAGCATTGTTTACAGAACCTGTTCGCCTGCTGAAACTCTAACAGCATCTGTTCCTTCTTACTAATTAACTGCTAATTACGAATGAGCTTTGTGTGTTTGTCAGTATAACTGGCTCATGCATTTTGTAAGGAACATTAACAAATTGATTTACATAGTGGTAAAGCAATCAAAAGAGTAAACTGAACAGCACGCATTTAAAGCCCTTTAGCCTAATTTTTTGAACGATGCAAACTTTGGACATTTTAAACATAATAATAATTCTTTTGCTACCTTTAAATCGTGTGGTAATTGCATGTGAATCTGGATCAAGGGTATTGGTCCAACATTCCTTGTTTCTTGTTTGGATTTTTTTTTTATATAAGTGTTGGCACTGTTAGTATTTAAGATGTGTGAGCAAGCATTTATCCAGAGTATAAGTAGCAATTACAAATTAAAAATAGTAGATGGCATGAAGAGGGAATATTACCTGGGCAGGAACAGGGTGGCTTTGAAATGTAGGTACTCTGACTATCTGTAGGTAGGAAAAGGAGATACTCTTGATCTTCAAAATACCCACTATGCCAGTCCTTGCACTTTTGTGAAAATACTGTTTTCTGTAATCCTACTTTCATTCTTCAAAAACCTTCCGATTGTAGTAGTCATCAACACTTCTTTAGAGCAGTCTCAGCAGACAGACCAGATGTTGGCACTTAAATATTTTTAATTGAAAGGGAATAATTCAGTAGTGCAATTCTTAAAAAATAAAATAAAATCTTAGTTTATTTTGAATAAGTTAGAAGAAGGAGGAAAAATCATATATTTGAATGTTGCACATATTATAAAGCATCCTTCGTGTTACGATAAATTGGAGATGAGTGATCTGATTAGATGACATGGATATATTTCACTTAGAGTTGTCCTAGAGCTGTAAAGCTTAAAATAAGCCTTGTAACAAGTATTAGAGAGAAGACTAAAGTAATACAAGCACACAGCTGCAGGATTTAGTTTTTCTCAGCAGCTTAATATAACTGGGAGGAATAGAATCATAGATTCAGGTTGGAAAAGACCCTTGGGATCATCGAGTCCAACCATCAACCCCACTCTGCAAAGTTCTCCCCTACACCATACAACCCACCGCCACATCTAAAGGCCTTTTCAACACATTCAGGGATGGGGACTCCACCACCTCCCTGGGCAGCCCATTCCAGTGTCTGAATACCAACTGGTTTATATAGACTAAAACGTGCCAGAAAAACTCAGTTGCTTTTTTGGATAGAATTTCAAAATAAGTGCATGAAGGAAACATAACAGATATAAAATATTTGGATTTTAGTAAAGCATTTCGATAGTGCCTAGCTATGTCTTAATTAAGGGTTTATCCAAATGTGTCTGGCTAAAAACTGTGGCGTGGATTGAAAATGATCTGTAAGATGGTAAACAAAAGCTGAAGCCAGGTCTGAGCTGGCTGGAAGGAGAACCAAGCTCTAGGGCTGGTGTCATGCAATCCCGTTAGTCATCCTGGGGATAGAGCTGAAACATCAGTAGAGAGAAGCAACAGAAAGGGGAGAAGGGTTGGAGTTGGTGAGTAAATGAAAAAGATGCTTTTCATTGAATAGAAGCCAGATCGTCCTAACTCCTTGCACTTTCCTTGTTCCTTTGTTTTCGCTGTTGGTTGGAGTTGGTGAGTAAATGAAAAAGATGCTATTCACTGAATAGAAGCCAGATCATCCTAATTCCTTCCACTTTCCTGGTTCTTTCATTTTCGCTGTTAATAGCAAGTTCTTGACGAAGCACGGGGTGCTGTCTCTTAACAGTGCTATGTGTCTGCTTTAAAAAGCGTATTTTCATCCTTGTTTAACGAAGCACGGGGTGCTGTCTCTTAACAGTGTTATGTGTCTGCTTTAAAAAGCATATTTTCATCCTTGTTTAAACTAACTATGAAAACAAAGGCAATGTGGTAGAATAAACTAGAATGGGAGGTGATGTCAGGCTAACTCAAGCTAAAACCCAGCTGCCCAACCTTTGGCTGGTCTAACCCAAGTTTGGAAGGTGTTCTGCCTTTATATGCTTATGGTATCTCACCAAGACACTTCTCTGGCGACAGGAACCTTCTTAGAACAGACACTCACTGTGTTTGTGGTGTCCTGCTGCACGGGGAAATTGGGCAACTTTCCTCCTGAAACCCGTGTCTTGTTTCTCTCTCGTACTGTTGCTGAGGTAGACCTGGAGGTGACAGGTGCCTGTGAGTTCATCTTGGTTTCTGTTTGAGAAGTGAATGCAAATTCACAGAATTTCACAGAATCTTCGTGGTTGGAAGGGACCTTTGAGATCAAATCCAACCATACACACACGCACAAAAAAACTCTCAAAACCACATACACCAAAAACACCAAACAAAACACCCAACTCAACAGTCTCGGGCACTAGAGCATGCCCTGAAGAACTTCTGCATGGTTCTTAAATATTCGAGTCCAACCATACACACACGCACAAAAAAAAATGCAAAACCACATACTAACAAACACACACCAAACAAAACACCCAACTCAACAGTCTCAGGCACTAGAGCATGCCCTGAAGAACCTCTGCACGGTTCTCAAATACCTCCAGGGATGGTGACTCTACCACTTCCCTGGGCAGGCTGTTCCAGGGCCTGACCACCCTCTCAGGAAAGTAATTCTTCCTGATATCTCATCTAAACCTCCCCTGCCCCAACTTCAGACCATTTCCTCTGCTCCTGGCATTATTCCCTTGGGAGAAGAGGCCAACCCCCACCTCTCTACACTCTCCTTTCAGGGAGTTGTAGAGGGCAATGAGGTCTCCCCTCAGCCTCCTCTTCTCCAAACTCAACATGCCAAGTTCCCTCAGCCTCTCCTCGTAGGACTTGTTCTCCAGACCCCTCCCCAGCTTGGTGGCTCTCCTCTGGACACACTCCAGCACCTCAATGTCCTTCTTGTGGTGAGGGGCCCAGAACTGAACACAGCACTGAAGGTGAGGTCTCACCAGTGCCCAGTCCAGAGGCACCATCACTGCCCTACTCCTGCTGGCTATGCTATTCCTGATACAAGCCAGGATGCTGTTGGCCTTCTTGGCCACCTGGGCACACTGCTGGCTCCTGTTCAGCTGACAGGCCACCAACACCCCCAGGTCCTTTTCTGCCCAGCAGCTCCAGCCACTCTGCCCCCAGCCTGTAGCGTTGCCTGGGGTTATTGTGTCCAAAATGCAGGACCTGGCACTTGGCCTTGTTGAACCTCACTCCGTTGGCCTTGGCCCATTGATCCAACCTGTCCAGATCCTTCTGTAGAGCCTTGGTACCTCAGCCCAAATGGTGGGTATGCAGGGTAAAGGAGACCCAATGTGAGTGTTGGGAATGACACATGGGCCATTTGAGTCATACACTGCACGATGCACACAAGCTCATTAAGGACACAGTGATTAGGTGAAGGGTTCAAGGCAGCGCTGGGGAGAGAATCCCACCTCCGTGGCGGTGTTTTTCACTGGTCATGGTGGTAACCAGGGCATGTTAGCGGTATCGGATCACTGCTTATAAGATGAGATGGCTAATTACAGACAGTTTAGCTAAGCTATGACCGAACAGTTGTAATTATACGTAGGAATCTACAGTGTGTTTTCCAGGAAAAAGAAGTGTTGCTGCTGTTCTCCATGACACAGGAGCACTGGTATGGGGTGATGAGGAGGAGATGATTTCATGCTTAATACTAAGAGAAAGCTTCCAGACTTTAGGGGCTATCAGACAGTATAATGTTCTCTGTAAGGAAACAAAATAAGTGACTTAGTGACTTGGTTTTTCTAGAAAAAAAGGGAGGGGATGGCCTTTCTTTTGAAAGGACAGGGGGAGGAACTGTTGAGACAGTGAGATCCTGTAGGTAAGTCTGAGCTCCGAGTACATTTCTTTCGTCTCGATAACTAATACGATCCTTTGTCACAAAAGAAAAATACCAAGACGTCCCATTTGCAAAAGGGTTTATAGTACAGTATATCACCCTATTATGAATGACAGTATTTAAATGGTTGGGTAGAGAACTGGAGAACTGCTACAAATCAAGTAGCTAGATTAACATCTAATGTTCTCTTCTCCTGTGAATATTTCAGGGGGGATAATTAAGAAATCCTCGAGCGCAGGAGGTATTGGAAACAAAAGATCAATTAAAATAGCGAAGAAAGGAGTTGAATTGTTTAGGAATTCTACTGTCTGAAAGTGGAATTGGAACAGAGGAGAATAAGGACTGTTTAAGAATAAGGACAGGTATCATCACTTTAGGAATCAAAATTTTACAAGGTGTTTCATGGCCACATTAAAAACAAAAAAACCCCACTTTTTTGTGGGGAGAGGGATGAACTGTAAATCCTAGAGTAAAAGAGAAGTAGTGGGCTTTGAGCCAACTGGGTGAAAACAAATTATTCTCAGCATGCAGACCTAGGAAGTATAGAAATACGTATTTAAAATAAATACTCAAGTCTGATTCTTAAAATATATGTGCATATTTATTTTTTTGTGTGAGCTAGGTCTCCTAAACTACATAGATTTTCAGATTCCTGGTGCCATGTCTGGCAGATGAGCCGTGCAGACCCTTTCTGCTGCCTGTGCATCCGTCCGTTGCTGAAGTGTACTCAACGTTTTGAAGACTGACGTGTCAGTTTTGTTTAAGCTAAAGGCAAAGAACTTCTTCCAAAGTACTTTCTGAGTTGGCCCTGACGTGTCAGTTTTGTTTAAGCTAAAGGCAAGGAAAAGAACTTATTCTGAAGTACTTTCTGAGTTGGCCCGTTTGTGCAGCAAATGTTGGTGTCAGTTTGTGATTCATACTGTATTCATAGATGAGAAATAATGCATGCACAATCACTGCTAGTGCTTTAATCTTGCAGCACCGTGATTTCTGTAAGTAATTCCTGATACAGGTTAAGTCACACTTAATTCAAATTAAGTGATGCTTCTTCACGTCCATGTGATGTTGTGAAGCAAGAGGTTTCTGGCACGTTTATGGAGCATGAAGATGGTGAGCTCCCTCCTCCTGCAGAAGGTGAGGTGTTAGGCAAAAGCAAGGGGTTTTAAAGGTAAGAGAGGAGGGAAAAGAATGGCAATGGGATGGAAAAGAGAATTAGAGGGACAGAACTCAAATGGAAAACTGTGCTGCTGTGAGGAGCCAGGTGGGAAGCCAAATCTGTATCAAAGAGCTAAAAGGAAGGAGAGCAAATATTGAACAAGGACCGTGAAGGAGATGGGAAGCGAGAATAAAAACCAGGTGTCATTTTCAGTAACGTTAAAAATCTTGAACATCTTTCAGAAAGTGTCACTTCAGTGCCAGGCATCTAGTTCTTAAGGAGCTTAAGGTTCTTAAGGTTCTAAGGTCTTTAGGCACCAAGCATGGCCATCAATGGCTTGGTTGAAGCCATGCATCGGTGCCTCTGGTGCTCTGCTACCTCAGCTCCTTGTCAGTGCCTCCGAGCTGGTTCCAACTCAACAGTCTCAGTCTATAGGTTTATTCAGTCTATAGGTTTTGGTACCACACGTTGGAGGTGATGCACACGTGCTGTCACAGTCCTGATTTTTCCACCCTTGAAATCAAAAGGCAAGGCATCCAGAATAGTTCTGGTGGTAAAATATTTGCCTAGAAATTGGAAACTGCAGAGAGTAGACAGAGAAGGGGGTTAGGAGAGTCAACATCCTTCTGCCTAGAGTGTAGAACACTTGCATGGACCAGGGCTGTTTTCCAGTGCAAGACCAGTTCACAGAAATGCTGACACGCTGGATTGAGCAAAGGGGTTCAATGAGATCATTTATACCAGGCAAAAGCCTCGGGGAGCAGTAGGTCTTTCCTGTGTAATACATATATGTGCTTGGAGAATCTACAAGAGAAATCTCATTTCTGAATGCACAGCAAATGCAGGCCTATCTTAATTCCAGGATTGTAACTTCTAAAATCAGGTTGAAGTTTAAAATTTTTTGGAGGAATGCTTTTTTTTCTTTTCCTTAAGTAATTTCTTCTCTGGATTTCCTGAATGGTGCCAGTGTCCTAGTCTCAAAGAGCTCTTATGAGATGATAACACAGAAGTTTTCCTCTTCTGTACCACAGCAGTGTTTGTGTGCCTGGTTTGCTCTTGCCTTCTCCCACTCCAACACTGAGAACGTGCATAATGATCATTTTTTTAAAATCTAAAATCTTGAAGAAGATCATGCCGACCCAGGGAGTGGGAAAACTCTTACTGCCAGATAAGGTGTGCTTATTTAAAAAAAAAATATTAAATGCTACGTGAAGCAAACTACACTCAGTCCTTAGCAAAGCTGTTTTGTAAGATCCTGCAGCTACTTCCATGGTTTTGAGTAATTTGGTGCCACAGCTGTTTGTATGCCTTATATCACAGAAGAAGTAGCAGTGACTGCATAATTTTATTAGAATCAGCATCTATTTGGTGTAGAAATTCTTGGGGTTTTTTCTGACAATGCGTCATCAATCAGTAGGCATTTTTTGCTGGCCAACAAGTGCTGCTGTGTAGTTTTTCTTTTTTTTGTTTGCTTTTAGCTGTTGTGGGTTTTATAGGTAATGCCTTTACATTTGGACTTTTAAATTTAATTTTGGAGGGGAGATGAAGGAGTGTCTCTCAGATTTTATATTAAAAATAGAAGTAGAACAAGATGCAGTCCTCGCATCCCCAGATGAGAGAATAAACGAGGTGCTCCATGAACAGAAGACAAAGCTTTTTCTGTGTGATGTTCTTATCTAATGTGTTGATCTCGGCTTTTATAAGCTGAACCTTCTATGTACCATCTCCAGTCTTCCCACCAATGATGTTCTGATGTTCTCTAAACTGTGGACTGAAATTCTTGTTAAAAAATTAAAAATAAAGGGCTCAGTGGAGGGTACCAAGCTGCAGGTGGGCTCATGGTCCATCCTCCTAGCAGAATGGGCCAAGCTCTTAATAGTCTAAGTTAGAGACTTACAGTTTTATAGGCAAATACAAAGTTTCACAAAACATGTCAGAACATCCCTTTGGTATCCCTGGTTGACATGGTGGGCTCATGGTCCATCCTCCTAGCAGAATAGGCCAAGCTCTTAACTGCAGTCCTGTTAGTCTAAGTTAGAGACCTACAGTTTTAGAGGCAAATATGAAGTTTCACAGAACATGTCAGAACATCCCTGTGGTATCCCTGGTTGACATAGAACTTAAAGTTATGAAGGACTGCAAAGGAGACGTCGGGTGTTGTCTCCTAGAAACCTCCTGAAGATACAACCTGAAACACCATTTTAAAATGTTTTTGGTTTGTCTACAACTGATAATGATTTACAGCACGCTTGATAAAATGAAGAAGTAATCAGTCCTTCTAATCTTGTGGGTTTTCTCTCTCCCTAGACCCTTTTCTTGCTAATGCCACAAGTATTACAGCAACCTTAGCTCCTGTCCCCTGTGGATGGAGGCTCCAGTGCTGACCCGTGCCGTTCTGTACTTGGGCCAACCTGCTTTCACACATAACACAGCCCCTCATGCTCCCACTGTACGTCAGCAGGAAAAATAATCCTTGTGTTGTACACAGAAAAATGAGAGCATTAATTTACAATGAAGTGTGGGTGTGAAGAGGATGGGGCCGGTCTTTTTTCAGTGGTGCCCAGTGATAGGACAAGAGGAAATGGGCACAAACTTGAATAGAAGAAGTTCCACCTCAACGTGAGGAGGAACTTCTTTCCTGTGAGGGTGGCAGAGCCCTGGCAGAGGCTGCCCAGGGAGGTGGTGGAGTCTCCTTCTCTGGAGACATTCCAAACCCACCTGGACACGTTCCTGTGGGACCTGCTCTGGGTGGCCCTGCTTTGGCAGGGGGTTGGACTAGATGATCTCCAGAGGTCCCTTCCAACCCCATACCATTCTGTCATTCTGTGTGTATTTACGTTACTCTTTGGACCTGCTGTGTCATTTATCTTGGTTTTATTGTTTGCTTTCACCAGCACAGTCAGGATTTTGTAAGAGTGAGCCTTTCTGGTATCCAGGCACTCAGGTAGCTGCCCCTCTTTAGATGAGTGGTGATGAAACACCTTGCTGTTCTCTCCCTGTGCGGACACACGGGGCCTGTAGCAGTTACCAGACGACGAGATTTCAATACAAATGCATTGAAGGGTTTTGTGTCCTGGAGAAGTATTTGTAAATAAAATTTAAACATCATTTAAAAATGGGTGGGACATCTGCACGCACAGAACAGAGCTATTTTCTTATCCTTTTACCATTGTGCGCGTGTCTAACAGCCCTACGGGCTTCATAAGGCTGTTGGGAAGGTCTTCCCTCAGACCTTCTGGAAGGTCGTGGTCAGAGTTGAGAGACCACGATTTAAATGTTGGAGCGAGGTGACACCTACTGCTTCTCTGACTGGTTTCCAGTAGCTTGTTGGCCATATTTTTAACGTTGCTGCACCATAGATGGGACTTCTCCCCAGTTCCTTCGTTTTGAGGCTCTTTGAATTGGTTCCCTGCAAAGGTATCCCAGTGGTGATGGTGTTCGCCAGAGCTCTAAGTAAAAATGACTTTGTTCTCTTGCTATGTTAAATTGGCTGGTTAATTCTGGTGTTATTTACCCTGTAATTCATTAGTTTTACTCTACCATTGGCAGCTGACAGGCTGTAATTTCATGCCTTGCAATAAAAGATGTCTCATAATCTGCTTCATTTAGCAGCAAGAGAATTTAATGAAATTAACTGCAGTCCTAATTATGCCAGTGAATACTAAAGACTGCTATCAAGTTTCCTCAGAAAAGGACAAGGTCCACCTCATGAAGGATTTAGAATATAATTTCCTGGGGAAAGTTGCAAATGTCTCCTTCTATTGGCCAACAAGGGCCAATTACAAGTGCTGATACGACTTTAATGAACTAGTTTGTTCTGAGTATGTCTCACAAGGAATAATAATTTTTTATTTTTGAGCCAGTTTTTAGAGGTTTCCCTCCTTAAAATAGCTGGTCTAAGAGAATTCGTTATTTTGCTTGTTTGGAATAATTTTTCCTCATCTGTTGTGATGCCTCATGCTGAAATGCTAGCGATGGGGAAGGCAGCTCAGATGTCCTACATACCTCAGGTACGGAGTGAGGATAGTGATTTTTTTGGGAGATCTTCATCCCGGTGGACATGAGGCAATTTGTTCTCATACGCCATAATTCGTTGAAAATTTGTCGATGAATTACACAAACACTACAATTGAAAAGAAATAAAAAAACATGATGAAAATGTGCTGATGTTGCACGAATGGAAAAGAAGAATTGATACCAAGGAGCGTTCCTAGGGTTGTGGAAACTTTGAGGCTGTTTTTTGCAATTTTGTAAAGCATTTCTTTAGATGCGTGCTTTTTTTGGTATTTTTATATTCATAACTTTGTTTTGAAAAGGTCTTTTTTTTGTTTGCTGGCCGGGTTTTTCTTAATTTCCATTCCAAAGTATTGGTTGATGTCTTTGCCGAACGCGCGCTAACTGCTTTCTAAGCGCTGCCACACTTAGACAACACGATGTGAAATGTAACCGTCGTTTTATGGCTTAAATGATGTTAAATGTAGTTAATTGGAAAAACTTTTAACTGCAGAGAATTTCCCTATGAATAGCCTTCATAATAACCATCTCACTATAAAACGCAAAATGCTTTGCTCACAAGGACAACTGTACTATAAAGGTGAAGTGTATTGATCGAATTACCTGAGATAATAAACTTCGGATGAATAACTCCTCTATTGATGAATGGGACAAGTCTTCCTTTTTACCTGATACTGTTAGTGTGATGGGGAGGCAATTGAGAGAGCAGTATTACAGACTGCGTGGTTGTTTCAAGCACAGTTTATGTTTTTAAGTTAAATAGCTGTGCGAAATTGTTGACGTAAAATGGCATTGGGTTTTTTTTTTAGTGTTTCTGTTGCTGTTTCTTGGGCTTTTTTAAGCTGTAATTTGTTCAAAGTACAATCGTCTTCCTTCAGATAAAAAGTTATAGGACTATATAAAAGCGAATATGTGTGGGGAAAGAGACTTAAAATGGTCAGTATTTGCAACAACTTGTAAAATTGAGAGCAATTAACTTCTCCGTGCACATTAGTGAAGTCAGAACACGGCTGGATTCGAGTACTGGAGATGTGCCTACCAAAATGGGGAAAGGTTTAGGGCCTTTTTTATCTTTCAGAATACAAACAAAAAATTCTGTATTTTTATTCAATATATAGTAATCACCTGTAGTTGTTGCATTTATGGGTGAAGAATTGAGAGCTGAAGAGAATGGGATGGCTTAAAAAACTCGTTAATGGAGAATTGTTGAATATCCTCAGAATTGTTGGTCAAAGTGAGTAGAGACAATAGTTCAGACACGTGTGTTCTTGAAATGTGCCATCAAGTAAAAAAAGACTGGAAATTAATAAGAACCACAAGGAGCTGATCAACTGTAGTATTCATATTACAAGCTTTAAGAGTATTGCTCAAAAAGAAGGATGTCCATAATTCAGGGGAAAGTACTTTTCAACTTAACGCAGAAGGGAAGCAAGGAAGTAATATGAAATACTAAAATAATAATTGGATTTAAAATTGATTATGGTGAAGGAAAGTGTGGATTTGATATTGATAATAGACGTAGAAGCTCAGGATGGAAAGAAGGCTGTATTATTGTTTGACGTTTTATCTAAAAGACAGCCAAAGTTGACTTGGCTATTTAATGTGATTATGGCATTCAAGAATTTTTCTTCTTAGATTTTTTAAAGCCTCTACCAAGAGTTGACTTGGCTATTTAATGTGATTATGGCGTTCAATATTTTTTCTTCTTAGATTTTTAAGGCCTCTACCAAAGCAGGCAGCCTTTAATTATAGCTGAATTTGTCCATATGATATATAGGGGAGGACTATGTAGAGTAGGGTAGATGGTTGGACTCGATGATCCCAAGGGTCTCTTCCAACCTGAACGATTCTATGATTCTATCATTAGACATACAGTTTGAATTAAAGGTCTTAAATTATGGAGTGAAAAAGTACATGTCTTAAGTTTGTATAACAATAGGCTTCATCTTCTTGGGAAAGTCTCTAAAGATTGAACTGAGCAACTCGTACATACTGAAGTTCTCAGGTATCACCAAGACAAGCAAGGAAGGGAATCAGATGCAGGAACAAGTTCTAAAAAGACATTGCCACCCGTGAGCATCGTGAGAGTGACATGAACCATTGGACTACATCATTCAAGTCCCAAACCATAAGTATTAGTAAAATATTGCCTTTTTAATAAGGCAATAACCAAGACCAAAATATTAGTTTTAAATGCTCTCATGTTCTCATGTCTTTGCAGTGAAGAGCTTGTCTAAGGTGTGTTGGCTGGCCCTGATTGTTTTGCTGTTTTGTTCTTAGTTCATTTGGTGTACACAAAGTATGACAAATTGACCTAAAAGACTGTCCATCTCGAACGAACCACAATATCTTATCATGAATATACTTCAAAGTAATTTGAAACGGGATATAATGTAAGAAACAGACCCAGAAGAGTTGGGTCACTTCATTTTACATATTGGAAGAAATTATTCTTTGAAAAAGTTCGGAGACCATGTGAAATATCATGTGAGCGTGACCACCTTGTAATTTCAAATGTAGATAGGTACAGATACACATGCAGAGATATTTTATATATATATATATTTTTTTTTACACCCCCGTATATGCGTAAAAAACATTATCCTGTAGAAATGGAAAACCTAGAGCAGAGGGCAAGCGGAGTGAAAGATAAGAAATTATTCTTTGAAAAAGTTCGGAGACGATGTGAAATATCACGTGAGCGTGACCACCTTGTAATTTCAAATATAGATAGGTACAGATACACACACAGATATATATTTATATATATATATATATTTTTTTTTTACACCCCTGTATATATGTAAAAAACATTATCCTGTAGAAATGGAAGAGCTAGAGCAGAGGGCAAGCGGAGTGAAAGAGGGATTTGAGAATATCCACGTATTCAAAAGGTGAGAGCGAGACGGGTCTGCAAGTCTTTGGAAAGAGATTAAGAGGAGCCTTCTTTTGAGGGCCGGGATTGATTCCGCGAGGCTGTTTGAGCCGGCGTCAAGCGGGAGGCAAAGGGGCAAGAACTTGAGCTGGAGGAGAGGCCACGGGGATGCAAGTGGAATCTGAATAGTGATAAAATAGGCGTCTTTAATAGACAATCCATGCAAAATTCAGTTTGGGTTGTTAGCTTGGCTTGGCTAAGGGTTTTGCAGAGTTCATTCCTTAACGCGGTTGGTTTTCGCTGGCTGCCTTCCAACTTTGGAGGAATTAATGTTTAGTTGGTACCCGCTTGCCAAACTTTCAGCACCCAAAATTAAAAAGCTCCATTGAAAAATGTGAACTAGATCAGAAGCCCACAGGGGCAGAGGCTTGGCTGTGAAAAAGGGGGCTTTGATGTCCCTAATGCCTATTGTTTAATGTCTGGTTTTTTGCTTTTAAATGCCAATGCACAGCATGGAGGCCTGGCCCCCCCATTGTGCAACAGAGGGTGCTTTGGGTGGTAGGGGGGAGAAAAAAAAAAAAAAAAAGGAGAAATCTTCCATCCTGCGAGCACAAAGTTGACAGGTAGGAACGCTTTGGGAGATCTTTTTTTTTAAGAAATTGTGCGCTAAAGTGTGCAAATCTGAAGTGAGCGTGCTGTGTGTGCAAGAGAAAGTTAGCAGTCAGTCAGGTTTTATCTCTTAATGAATAGAGACTGCTGAAGTAAGGGTTAGGTAATTGAGTTTATAATTAATTAGCCATAACCCTCATCAGATAAAGCAGTTGTTTTTTTTTTTTTTTTTTTTTTATCTCCTTTCTCTCCCCGGGGCCTGCCCTTCTTTGTCCTTGCGGTGACAGCCAGCACTTATCTTAGACCTTCTCCAGGTCCGTGCCCATCAACCCCTCCTCCCTTGGGCTGATGTTTTGGTGGTCAGCCCAGACCCTCATTGTCCCGGAAGGCTCACAATCAGCCTAGCTGTCGGGTGCTGGGATGATGAATTAGCTGTAGGAGTTAACGTGGAGGTGAACTCCAGATTGGACCCCCCGATAGCTCGGGAGAGCAGCTTCTGTGTGTTAGTCCCTTTCCCCCGGCCCTGATACGCCGCTGACACTTCGCAACAAAGAGGTTAAAAAAAGGTAGATTTAGTAAAAGAAACGGTGCGTTTCTCCAGAAAGTTAGGGTGCTTTACAAAGAAGCCTTAATTTCTTCTGCTGTGCAATTCGCCGCGACAATACCGAGAAAATAAATTAGATTTTACACTGTTTCTTTTTGGTGACCTTATCTCCTTTATGCTGTAGGTTGAACTAGCTTGCTTGCAGTAGGGGTAGAAACTTTAGACACGTATCTTAAAAGCATCAAGATTGTAAAAGGTGTCTAGTCTGTCTGCCCGTCGAGCTAGATTAAGGGGATTTGGACGTTAGAATTTATCCTTTCTCTTTTATGGATGCATCGGAGGAAAGGAGCTTTCTTGCTGTGTTTACAGTGGGCCTGTGGCATTGAGCTGAGGTTTTTCAGACGGGGTTCACCTGCTGGAGGAGAAAGATTTTCAGAAACAAGTCTGTGGGTTTTCTCTTCGTCTGGAGTTTTTTTTGAATTAGAGATGAAGACTCCTGTGTCCCCCAATATTGACTTCAGGTTTTAGATGAGCACCGTTTCCTCTTCATGTAAGTGTTAGCACTAGAAAACATAACTAACTCTCTTGATGTAGGAAAACATTGATGCTTTTTGAAAGTGGATAAAGATTATTCTTCTGCGGTCTCCTTAATTTCAAAATAGGCTGGTAAAGCTTTCCTTTTGTCGTTGTCGTTTCGGCAGTGATGTGCATTTTCTGGACTCAAGCAGCAGAAGCTTCCTTGGGCACATGTGTGTCTTTCTAGGCTCTTACTGAAAGTTAAGTCAGTAATATATTAGTTAACCTCCATTTAAGATGATAGTGTAAGTGCATAAAAGGTCTTACTGATGGCAGAACAAACCTGTTCCATCTTGGAGCAGTAACTCAGCCACTGTTCAAAGAGCCCCACAGCTGTTGTGCTGTGATGCTTGGGGTTTGTGAAGCTCTTCAGTTATGCAAGGTGTGTGCTTTATCCAGGCAGAGGAAAGCAAGTTTTTGTGTACCTCACTGATTGATCAGATGGAGGAGTAAAGGAAGGAATTCTGTGACTTACGTTTTGGCATGAGTTGTGAGAGGGGAAATTCCAATAAGAGATGCAGAAACAACCAAGAGGTTGTCCATGTATTTGAGCAGATGTCCAAAGTGGCTGTGAAATCTCCATCCTTGGACGTGGCTCCAAGGATGACTTGGAGATGGACTTCTGGACAACTGGACAAGGCCTTAAACCTGATCAGGACAAGAGGAAATGGGCACAAGCTTGAATAGAAAAAGTTCCACCTAAACATGAGGAGGAACTTCTTTCCTGTGAGGGTGGCAGAGCCCTGGCAGAGGCTGCCCAGGGAGGTGGTGGAGTCTCCTTCTCTGGAGACATTCCAACCCCACCTGGACACGTTCCTGTGGGACCTGCTGTGGGTGGCCCTGCTTTGGCAGGGGGTTGGACTAGATGATCTCCAGAGGTCCCTTCCAACCCTATGTGATTCTGTCATCTACGTTGGCCTGGCTCCAAGCACCGGGCTGGCCTGGATGACCTCCAGAGGTCTTTCCAACATGTGTTGTTCTAATTCTATAAATCTAAGTGATGTTCAGGTAATCTAGTGAGCAAAGTCGTGTTTTATACATTGCTCACATCGACAGTTCTGGAACACTAGTGACATGTATGTTGGTATTTCGGTGAATTTAGCTTCTCTCAAAATAGTTAAAATAGGAAGAAAAGATTGCTGAAGTATGACTTTTGAGTAGAGTGAAAATTGATGGTGGCCTGGTATAAGGTGGTCTGTTCTCACTGGCATAGTCCTCCTACATTGCAAGTTCTGCTTATTTCTGATGGGAATACTGCTGATGTTCTTGAAGGGCTTCAGGGAAGCAAGAACAAGAGGGAATGGCTTCAAGCTCCAACAGGGTGGGTTTAGACTGGACATTAGGAAACAATTCTTCCCAGAAAGAGTGGTCAGACACTGGAAGAGGCTGCCCAGGGAGGTGGTTGAGTCCCCATCCCTGGATGTGTTGAAGAGTGGTTTAGATGTGGTGTTGGGGGATATGGTGTAGGGGAGGACTTTGTAGAGTGGGGTTGATGGTTGGACTCGATGATCCCAAGGGTCTTTTCCAACCTGAATGATTCTGTGACTCTAACTTGCTAGTACTTTTCACTAATGCATAGATGAGAAAAAAATATGAATATCCAAGGAAGTCTGAACACAAAATAGTCTCTGTACGTGAGTCTTAACAACCTCCACCCCAAAATACACCCCCCCACACTACATTGTATGTAGTGTATGGAGACAGAGTTGCCACTGGGATATTGGGAGTACCTTGACCAACCTCTGCAGCCTCATTTCACTAATTCTGTGGTGAAAAAATGAAAAAGCTTTTGGCTGTGATGAGCAATCTTTCTGCCCTCTTCTAATGGGGGAGCCTCTGGTAGCACACGTGGATTTTCCTACGGGCAGCTCTTGGTTGTGGGTTAGAGGGGCTGGTTTTGAATCCTGTATCCAAAAGTGAATGGAAGGGACCAAAAAGACTTCGTGTTGCCCAAAGAGGCGCTTAGTTGTGTTTTATATGTGAGAGAGACCAAGCATGAATACAGTGGGAGAAGATGATGATCATCTCTATCATGTAAGAACTGTGCCAAAATCTTTCCAGGCTGAGAATTTGTACTTCGAATGAGTATCAACCTCGTGTTACACCCTCTCATGCAGAAGGATAACTAAGTGCACGTTCCTTTTAATTCTAGGAAACAGTAAGGGGAAAAAAAGATTGTCTCCGAGACGTTATAACAGACCTAGTCTACAACCCAGTAACTGCACACAGAAATCCATAAATGACCTTTATAAATTACCTTTTGTGAACATTGTGTTTTTCTGTGTTGCCTGCAAGCTGGTTGGTTCTCAGATACTCTCTCTCATAAAACACTAATAGCCTCTGGAGAAGAGCAGCTTACTTGGGTGGTATTCTTCTGTTGCCTGGTCAACTAAAATATTAATATCCTTAAAATTGAGTGATCAACATGTGTGAAAGACTGCTCTTACAGGAAAAAACTAACTGTGATCTCTAGATATCTCTAGAGTGATTTATTCTATGTACTAGTCTATATCTCTACATGATTTTCAGGGGAGGGAATAAATGACTTGAGGAACGACAAAGCAATTGGGATTGTGTGTTACAGGTTACACAGAAAGAGTTGACCCCAACTTTAAGGTTTCACGTGGAAAAAGCTGCTGCTGCCAGAAATGTCTCAAACAGACCTGCTGCCAAAAAAAAAAAGAAAGCCCTAAAGCAGACAGTGTTCTAGCTGCATCCTTTTACAAATGGGGTACTCTTTCTGGAGCATCACTCTTTGCCGCCTCCGTAGGTACCAGCCATGTCCAGGGGTAGACATTTCCAAGAGAATTTAGTCATTCATGACAACATCTTGTGTTAATTAATTATACTCTTCCAGGCTTGTGGGCCAGAGGGCTCTGGGTAGTGCCTTTTCTGGCACCGTTTGGGCATGAGCCAGGGATCCCAAAAGTGTATCATCTGTTTCCTGATTCTTAAGGCTCTTCTGATGGAAATGCCTCGTGAAACGCAAAATAGGGCTTGTTTTTCCATCCCTGTGATGGGTTGGGTTGACATCCCAAGTGCACTGTAACATGCTCCCGGGTGGGTAGAGAGGAGATTTTCCATTGTCACCTTGGTTTTGCTGTTATGACAATAAAAATGTCCTTTGTTGGGTTGAGAAGGCAGGAGGTAGAGATGGTTCGTTTGAAGCGGTAGCACCGTGGGACGGCGGGTGAACCCCAGCTGAAGTGTAAAGGGTCATTGCAGAAAACTGGCAAATGGCTCTGGATGCCCTCTTTTCCTACCAGAGCAAGTGCTGGAAACAAAATGCCATTTAAACGTTCACTTAAGTGATTATGTTTGGGAATGATCTTATATGGTAAGTGAAAAACAATTACCGGTTTAAATAGTCTTTGAACTGATGCGCTCGCAGCAATTTTGGGGCTAAAAGATGTGCTGAGTGGCTCAAATCTGAATTTCAGTTCAGCTGAAATGAGGATTAAGTGACCCTGTCCTTCTCAAGAATGGGAAAGAAAGAAAGAAAAGAAGAAAGAATATAGAAAGAAAATAAACTCATGACATTGAATTAGCATCCTCCTAATAAATCCAAGTCACTCCGTAGCTTTTCTGCTAAATCCTCTTGGTTTAAAAATTTTTTTAAAAAGGTGTGAGTAGCTAATTGTTGACTGACACTTAATATCTGTTGAATCAAATGAGCCGTGCCATACACTACGCAGGAAGTATTGTATCCGGAGTGATTTTAACATTAAAACAATATTACAATTTTTAACTTGCTGACACAACATCCCGAATCCTTTATTTTGAAATCGCAGTGATTAATGCTAAGCTTGGTTAAGTGGGGGAGAATGGTGTATGCCATATATAAGGCAAAGCAGGCTTAGACAGAACTAGCCTTTTTTCTCAGAATTACTGGTTCGAGGCATATTAAATACATTTTGTGTTGTCTTAAGTTATTAGTTCATAGGCTAGAGAAATCCTAATATTATCGACGTCAAAATCATTGATTTATAATTTCTCAGAAAAGTTTTTTCAGATGACTGACCCTGGCAATGTCTGTCATATTTTGTTAACTGTAATTTTTGTATCACCTATCACGGTGAAAAAGTGTCACTTCTATTAATGACAGAAGTAGCTTTGCCTCTTTGCAATAACAATTTTAAAACATGGTATAATAAACCTGTATTTGAAAGTTCTCTTTAGATTGTACCCTTAAATCCCTGGAAATGGTCTTGGGTAGGTTTTCACTTGGATTCAGGGAGGAGTTGTACACGTGAAGTTACATTGATATAGAGGAATCATCAAATATATAGTATATCTCAGTCAATGAGGAGGCTTCAGAAACGTTAATTACAAGTTTGTGTTAAAGAGAGTTGCCAGGCTCCTTGGCAGACCCAGCTGATGCCGTAGGTTGCTTCTGGGAACTGGGGAGGTTCCTTTCTTCTCCACTGGGGAGGTTCCTTTCTTCTCCACTAGACGTTGAGTTGGTCTTTGACAAAGTCAAAAACCCACAGATCCTTGTTTCCTGTCTTCTCTCAGAGACCTGTTGATCAGCAGAAGTCATCTAGGGTGTAGTATGTTCGTTTTTTTGAGGGAAGTTTTGCACCTATTAAAATTTGCAACTTCTTCTCTGGAAGCTCCCAAGTGCAACTCAAGTTGTGGTCTTTGGCCAGTGCAAGGAGATTTTTGGGTGAATAGCTGCATATTTTTATATATTTCAAGCTGAAGCCAGAATGATTTCGTTTTCCGATGCTAAAGTACAGATTTGCTTACAAGACAAAAAGATAATTAAAATTCTGAAAATGATTATTTAAGAAGAAAGTCTCTGCTGCCCCTAGTAAATATATAATTTATTTTTTTAGCCAGTTTGTTGAGCTCAGTGTCTACTAACAAGTCAAGTGTATAGCCAAGGGATGTGGTTGTAGCAGTCTCTTTTTACAGTTGCCTGTTTGTGTCTGGGTGTGTTCTACATTTCTCTAAATATTTTCCTCCTTGCTTAAGATAAAATTGAGGGTTTCAAGTGCTTGAAGGCGTTTGCTTGAATGTAGGCTCTAGTTGGCAGTTCATCACGTCCAGAATGGACTGTGGTCTTCAGAGGTGTCTGAGGTGTCACAAGATGGTGACTTTGCTCTTCCTTGTGTCCTCTTGGAACAGCATGGTGGCCCCTGTGTAACCAGCTCAGATGTCCTCTCAGCATGGAGTTGGGTAGTGTCTACATTCTTTCCTCTCTTCGTAAAACATAAAAAACTGGATCAGAGAGTCTATTTTTAGGAAAATGAAGTGTCTACTTGTTACAACTATAATAAAATACCCTTTCCAAAGTGATCCTTCTGGTAACGATCAGGTAATACAAGAAATATGCTTATGACTAAGTGGGTTTTCCCATCTTCTGCAGCTCTTTAAGAACATCAACATGGTTTTGTGAACTTCAGGAAATAGAATCTGGCTTAAACCCAGTTTTGTCTTGTTTAACTCAACCATTTTAAGTTTCGTTTTCCGATGCTAAAGTACAGATTTGCTTACAAGACAAAAAGATAATTAAAATTCTGAAAATTATTATTTAAGAAGATATGTCTCTGCTGCCCCTAGTAAATATATAATTTATTTTTTTAGCCAGTTTGTTGAGCCCAGTGTCTACTCACATGTCAAGTGTATAGCCAAAGGATGTGGTTGTAGCAGTCTCTTTTTACAGTTGCCTGTTTGTGTCTGGGTGTGTTCTACATTTCTCTAAATATTTTCCTCCTTGCTTAAGATAAAATTGAGTGTTTCAAGTGCTTGAATGTAGGCTCTAGTTGGCAATTCATCACGTCCAGAATGGACTGTGGTCTTCAGAGGTGTCTGAGGTGTCACAAGATGGTGACTTTGCTCTTCCTTGTGTCCTCTTGGAACAGCATGGTGGCCCCTGTGTAACCAGCTCAGATGTCCTCTCAGCATGGAGTTGGGTAGTGTCTACATTCTTTCCTCTCTTCGTAAAACATAAAAAACTGGATCAGAGAGTCTATTTTTAGGAAAATGAAGTGTCTACTTGTTACAACTATAATAAAATACCCTTTCCAAAGTGATCCTTCTGGTAACGATCAGGTAATACAAGAAATATGCTTATGACTAAGTGGGTTTTCCCATCTTCTGCAGCTCTTTAAGAACATCAACATGGTTTTGTGAACTTCAGGAAATAGAATCTGGCTTAAACCCAGTTTTGTCTTGTTTAACTCAACCATTTTAAGAGGTAAACCATTTTAGCCCATTAACATCTGCTTGCACGATTTCCCTTAGCAGGTGAGGTGAGTTGGTTGGACAGGATGAAGGAATGTTTTCTCATTAGGTTTCTTACTCTTTTTTTTTCCCTCCTATAATGGTGAAGGGATACTGGTTGACCAACATACGTTAATTGCATGTCTTAAAGATTGTCATCTTCATTCCTCTTCCTCTGAGTGAATTAGGCATCTTGGGGGTGTATAAACACTAGGATGAGATAGAACGTGCAATTATTGCTTCTGTATTTGTATACACACATGTGCATCTATATATATATATTTTAATTCATTTTCTGTTGGCCTTAGGAGAGATTTGAGGAAGGAGAATGGGGTGGGGAGAAGGAAGAGTGATGGAGCACACATCTTTGCAGTGTGTCCTGGAAGGCTTGTCACATCATGAAGCAGTCCAGGGAGTGTCACTACCTATCCAACAAGGGTTGGCCAATGATCCTGTGGCCAGTGGACAAGGTATAGAAGTGAAATAAAGTGAGACAATCAGGAATTATTGTAAACTAGAATTACAAAGAAGGTACTCTTCTACTGTAGAAGGAAAAAAAAATATTTAATATTTGTTATCTTACCCCTACAAAGAGTTAAGGACGAGAGGTATAACTGTTCTGTTAAATTACTGTTTTTTTTAACGCAGGTTTTTTTTTTTTTTTTTTTCCCCTACCCGTGTTCTTGGTTTTGTTATTCAGTAAGATGCTGTATTAAATTGGATTTTGTGTCCATCATTATTAAAATGTGAAGTGTGTCGGTCACAAAGCATACATTTCAGGGCAGTTAGCTGAATAATTCTTTTCTTTATTATCCCAAATTACTGCTGAGCTCTGGAGAGGTGAGCAGTTTAGCCAATTATTGCCATTTGAGCTGGATTTGTGGGTGATTAGCTCCTGGTCGAATTCAGTCCCTGGCAAGGGGCTTTGAAGCCTTGGCTTGTGTGATTTTCACAGCGGTGAGGTAGGAATAGACGCGGCTAATGACAGGAAGGTCGCCTGGGTGATGTGACCTGCGAGGGGGGGGACTGGGGTTTAGCAAATAGGGCATCCACAATAACAAGTGTGTCACTAACCCCGCCGTGCATAATCGGAGTTTTATAGGATTGTTGGAGATGCTGACAGCTCAATTAAAGTGTAACCCTTTTGTACCGTACACCCCAGGAAATGGAGCAGTGCTATAACGAGAGCCGTATCATCTACCTAGAAGTGGTAACATCTTCACGATAATTCCTTTTTTTTTTTTTTATCAACCCCCCCCATCCTCAGTTTGTTTCTTAAGTCACAAAACATTCATGTTTTTTTTTCTTTCTTTTCTATGCCTGACCTTGCAGCCGTTTTTATCGCCGCGAATGTTTTTGGCTCTTTAGAGCCTTTTCCAAACGAACCGTGCACGCTGTTGTGTTGCCTTGCCACCGGAGTGAGTTTTCCTGATGTTATCACTCCTTTTAATTTGGGTCTAATTTGGGTTTCCCCGAGCTGGGGTGAGGGCTGCTGGCTCCTCGGCTGCCCACGTAGACCCCCTTGGCATCAACCTTCTGGTTTCTCCCCCAACTAAGATAACGATGTGCGCGGCGGCGCGTTTCAGATCGGCGCCGACGACAGGGAAACCACAACTGCCAATGCCAAGGGGTTAATAAACCAACTACTTGAGATTATTAAGGGCTGCGATTATTTTATTTTATATTTTTAACAGTCCAGGGTAAGCGGAACAAACCTCGGAAGGCAACAGGGGCAGGAACTACTCTAAGGCAGAAAAATATTGTGACTTGGTAGGTGCTGTGCCTCGGTCGGAGGAGTAAACTGGGTTTAGAGTGAGAGATCCACTATTCCTTTAAATGCATAATTGTGTTTTGTAACACACAAATTGGAATATCAAACTCTGTAGAAAGGGCAGATAGAGAACTAGCGTGTGCAATGGGCTATTGACTTTATAAAGTCTGATTTTAGAAATAAACATAAATGAGGGCTAACAAAAGAGTGCTGTCAATTGAAGGAGTGCTGACAAAGTCTCCTACTTTGCTGAGCATCTCTCTCCTTTAAATGTGCCTTTTGGCATGTCCATTTGGGGCTCTGGAGTAAATTCCTGGTCATTTTGCAGAGGGGTGCAGCTTCGGGCTTGAGGTGCTCTGCCAGGACAGTGTGTTTATTGCTCCATCCAGCATACTGAGTCTTTAGCTTTCCATTCAAGTTCTTCTCTTGCATGATCATCTCTTTGCCTCTTCAGAAAGTTGCTCGTTAAGTGGGTGAATGCGATGTGCCGGGCAATGGCTTACCATTCTCTAGTCCCCAAATTGCAGTGCAGTTGACTCTTCTTAACCACATCATGGTTATAAGTAAGGTTGGTAGGTTCCTGTGCTCAGCAACGTCCTAAGGAATGCTTGTCCATGGCCATGTTGGAAATCGGTAGCCTGCAAGCTGGGGAGTTGTGAAAACCCACTTAGAATTATTTGCTGTGTGTCAGAGGAACTTGTGCAGTACCCACAGTTGGCAGGTTAAGGTCAAAATCTGGAGGCTGAATTGTTGGAGCAGACATTAAAAATAAAAAGATAATAATAGTGAGCACCAAATTTGTTCTTCTCATTTACCATGTCTTTAGTGCTGAGGTTGCTCGCAGGAATTCAGGAGCCATTCTTCATTGGAGGTAGCAGTCTTCATTGCTGGTGCTACAATGAACTGTAAGACATGCTTCATCTGCATTGGGGTATTTATTTTTTTTTATAAGGCTTTCTAATTTATTTTT
>NW_015091719.1:718950-762927 GCF_001431845.1 Calidris pugnax | reverse complement strand
AAAAAAAAAAAAGCTGCTCTTAAGTGGTCTTCCTGATGTTTCTATGGAAACACTATAGTATCAGGATAGAAAGTTAAAATTGGGTTTTAAGCTTTTCATGGCTTTTCTCCCATGAACCCCCCTCTCCCCCCCCCCCCCCCCCCCCCCCCCACAAATTCTCAATATTGTGCTAAATAGTAAGCTGTGCCCTTTATACAAAAAATGAGTCAGAAATCTGATGATAGCAACATGGCAACACAGTTAGAAACACAACCCTGCCTCTGGCAGGAAATAACATTTTTGCTCCCAAATCCCCGTTTTATATAAAATATGATAAAGAGAATTTCAGGAAATGGAGCAGTGCTATAACGAGAGCTGTATCATCTACCTAGAAGTAGTAACATCTTCGTGATGATTCCTTTTTTTTTTATCAAACCCCCCCAATCCTCAGTTTGTTTCTTAAGTCACAAAACATTCATGTTTTTTTTTCTTTCTTTTCTATGCCTGACCTTGCAGCCGTTTTTATCGCCGCGAATGTTTTTGGCTCTTTAGAGCCTTTTCCAAACGAAGCGTGCCACGCCATCATGTTGCCTTGCCACCGGAGTGAGTTTTCCTGATGTTATCACTCCTTTTAATTTGGGTCTAATTTGGGTTTCCCCGAGCTGGGGTGAGGGCTGCTGGCTCCTCGGCTGCCCACGTAGACCCCCTTGGCATCAACCTTCTGGTTTCTCCCCCAACTAAGATAACGATGTGCGTGGCGGCGCGTTTCAGATTGGCGCCGACGACAGGGAAACCACAACTGCCAATGCCAAGGGGTTAATAAACCAACTACTTGAGATTATTAAGGGCTGCGATTATTTTATTTTATATTTTTAACAGTCCAGGGTAAGCGGAACAAACCTCGGAAGGCAACAGGGGCAGGAACTACTCTAAGGCAGAAAAATATTGTGACTTGGTAGGTGCTGTGCCTCGGTCGGAGGAGTAAACTGGGTTTAGAGTGAGAGATCCACTATTCCTTTAAATGCATAATTGCATTTTGTAACACGCAAATTGCAATATCAAACTCTGTAGAAAGGGCAGATAGAGAACTAGCGTGTGCAATGGGCTATTGACTTTATAAAGTCTGATTTTAGAAATAAACGTAAATGAGGGCTAACAAAAGAGTGCTGTCAATTGAAGGAGTGCTGACAAAGTCTCCTACTTTGCTGAGCATCTCTCTCCTTTAAATGTGCCTTTTGGCATGTCCATTTGGGGCTCTGGAGTAAATTCCTGGTCATTTTGCAGAGGGGTGCAGCTTCGGGCTTGAGGTGCTCTGCCAGGACAGTGTGTTTATTGCTCCATCCAGCATACTGAGTCTTTAGCTTTCCATTCAAGTTCTTCTCTTGCATGATCATCTCTTTGCCTCTTCAGAAAGTTGCTCGTTAAGTGGGTGAATGCGATGTGCCGGGCAATGGCTTACCATTCTCTAGTCCCCAAATTGCAGTGCAGTTGACTCTTCTTAACCACATCATGGTTATAAGTAAGGTTGGTAGGTTCCTGTGCTCAGCAACGTCCTAAGGAATGCTTGTCCATGGCCATGTTGGAAATCGGTAGCCTGCAAGCTGGGGAGTTGTGAAAACCCACTTAGAATTATTTGCTGTGTGTCAGAGGAACTTGTGCAGTACCCACAGTTGGCAGGTTAAGGTCAAAATCTGGAGGCTGAATTGTTGGAGCAGACATTAAAAATAAAAAGATAATAATAGTGAGCACCAAATTTGTTCTTCTCATTTACCATGTCTTTAGTGCTGAGGTTGCTCGCAGGAATTCAGGAGCCATTCTTCATTGGAGGTAGCAGTCTTCATTGCTGGTGCTACAATGAACTGTAAGACATGCTTCATCTGCATTGGGGTATTTATTTTTTTTTATAAGGCTTTCTAATTTATTTTTTTTTATTAGCCTGTGTGCCAAGAGCTTGGAAAGTGATGGGTTGCGGGTTGATTGTCCTTCAAGTTTTAGGAAAGCTATCATCTTTTACTCCAAATCAGATCTTGGAGCCTCTCTTGTCTTTGACTCCAGATGGAGTCCCCTTCTCTGGAGATTTTCAAGACACACCTTGCTGCAGTCCTGAGTAATGTGCTCTAGACAATCCTGCTTTAGCGGGAGAGTTGGACTAGATGATCTCTAGAAGGTCCCTTCCAACTCCAACAATTCCGTGATTCTGTGGAAGTAGTGGCTGATGAACCTCAGCACCAGGTAACCATTCATGGTGTAATTACCTGCTGCCCTGAGTTACTGCCTTGTGTTTAAGGAATGTTAGAAGAGAATTGGCTTCAAGGTTCTGATTTTGTTTCCTTGTAAAGCTGGTACATAACGTAAATTTGAGTAGTTTCAACAGGGAAGCATCTTTGTAGCAAAACTCTGCTACTGCTGTAGTGCGAGTTTTTAAGGGAGACGTGGAGTTTTTCCTGTGTGCCTGGCTGCAATAAGAACACACAGGGTCTTCTAGGGGTTTTATTGCAATGTTAGATACTGAAGTTTGAGAACATACGAAGTCTCCTGGTTTTAGAACTCTTTGGAGGACCTTCACTTTCTTGTCTTTGTTTTGTGGTTCAGTTGGTCCCCGGTTGTGTGTTACTACTGTAAGGGATCACAGAATCTGAGAATGATATGGGGTTGGAAGGGACCTCTGGAGATCATCTAGTCCAACCCCCTGCCAAAGCAGGGCCACCCAGAGCGGGTCCCACAGGAACGTGTCCAGGTGGGGTTTGAATGTCTCCAGAGAAGGAGACTCCACCACCTCCCTGGGCAGCCTCTGCCAGGGCTCTGCCACCCTCACAGGAAAGAAGTTTTTCCACATGTTCAGACAGAACTTCTTGTATTCCAGCTTGTGCCCGTTGCCCCTTGTCCTGTCATCGGGCACCACTGAGAAGAGCCTGACCCCATCCTCTTGACACACACCCTTTAGATATTGAGAAGCATTGATGAGATCCCCTCTCAGTCTTCTTCTCTCCAGGCTAAACAGACCCAGGTCTCTCAGCCATTCCTCATAAGAGAGGTGCTCCATTCCCTTCATCATCTTCATAGCCCTTGACTCTGTCCAGTAGTTCCTTAACTTTTTTGGACTGGGGAGCCCAGAACTGGACACAGTACTCCAGATGTAGCCTCCCCAGGACAGAGTAAAGGGGGAGGATGACCTCCTTTGACCTGATGACCACGCTCTTTTTAATGTGCCCCAGGATGCCATTGGCCTTCTTGACCACAAGGGCACACTGATGCCTCATGATCAACTTGTCTACCAGAACCCCAAGGTCTCTCTCTACAGAGCTGCTTTCCAGCAGGTCAGCCCCTACCTAACCTGTATGAGTGTAAGGGGTTATTTGGGTTATTCCTCCCCAGGTGCAGGACCCTAAGCTTGTCCTGGTTGAATTTTATCAGGTTCCTCTTGGCCCAAATCTCTACCCTCTCCAAGTCTCACTGAATGGCAGCACAGCCTTCTGGTGTATAAGCCACTCCACTCAGTTTTGTGTCATCATCAGATCTTTGCTACAGGTTTCCAACTGTAGAAAGTTAAACAGCTTCATAGTTAATTGTCGTCCCTTAAATACCTGGTGGAAAAAAATAAATCTGGGAGATCAAGAAAGCAAGTTACTTTTGCATGGAAGGATTCTGAATGCATTGAGCATCTTCAGCAGTTTATTCCCTAGAGGGTTAGTTGCATACCCTGAGATCTATTCAAATGAAGAATCGTGCAAACCTGGAGGATTTACTAGCATTTGATCACCATATCACAGAATCTTCATGGTTGGAAAGGACCTCTGAGATCATCCGAGTCCAACCATACACAAAAATGAAAAAACACCCAACAATCTCAGGCACTAGAGCATGCCCTGAAGTGCCACCTCTACATATTTCTTAAATCTCTCCAGGGATGGTGACTCCACCACCTCCCTGGGCAGGCCCTTCCAGGGCCTGACCACCATGTTCATAGTTTTAAAGGAAGCAGATGTTTTATTGACCAGAATTTGTATGGTAATGGTTAGCTTGTGGTCCTGACTATGAATGGTTGCCTTTGCAGTTACTTGAGGAAGGATGTTTCTGACAAACGTGAGTTTTCAGTTGTGAACGAGATGCAGATGAAAGAGCTGGAGAAAATTCATAGCACTGCTAATCATAGTTATGAAAACTAAAGACCTGAGCGTAAAATTAAGAATTCATGTTGTTAATGATTAAGTGTGAGATTACATATTTCATTCTGTCTAAACAACATCAGGATAACAGTATGGGGTTGGTTGGCTAAAAATTAGGGATTAGAAGAAAAGCCTTGCACGGTACCAAGGTTGGCTAAAAATTAGGGATTAGAAGAAAAAAAGCCTTGCACAATGCCAGTACCTCAGCCATGGCAGTGGTGTAAGCTTCTGAAAGAAAATAGAAACAAAAATACTCTATTTCCTTTTCCAGAAGGTCCAGTTTTGGCTCTAAGGACTTCAAGGACTCTACCATTTTTTTCTTGGCATGCCAAGAAAAGTCAAATGAACCAAATCGTATTAAAAATAAACAACGGCAACAAACCAAACAAAAAAAACCCCAACACAACAACAGCAAAAAGGCAACACAAGAAGTGCTACAGCTGGAGCAAATGCAAAAAGGTGCAATTAGTTAAGCTGTGGTCACTAGTATTATCTGGTTTGTGAAACCCATACACTGGAAAATCCATAATACATGGGAAAGTGAGAAAATTAAAACGGAGCACATCAGGGAGTGCAAAGTATGTTGCTCCACACACAGTATGATTCTGTGGGCCAAGCAGTGGCTCTAGATGTCCCTGGATGGTCATCAGCATGTGGGTTTTGATGACATTTATTTGTGGGAAGTATGAAAGCCTGTGCTGCTCCCATCTCTCCAGCCTGTCTGAAAAAATTAAGGTCTCTCACCTACCAGCGTGTTCCGTGCAGTATTAAACAACTTAAAGAAGTGGCTTTTTAAAAACCCTGATGATCTGCTGCTTAAAACCTGAAATATTTCCATAAAAGACATTCGTAATCGTTTCACCATTTGTCTTCATTTGTTTAAGCAAGCGAGGTTTGTAGCTCACTGGGAAGGCATCTGGAGTGGTGAGATTGAGCTGATTAGATGAACGGTGTGTATCGTACCTATTGGTCCCTTGGCCAGTGTTGAGGTGGGTTATTTTTATATTTTTTTTTTACTGAAGTCCAATCAATCCTGCGCTGGCGGCTTTTCATTAGCTGCTTCTGCTCTGGCAGTAATGATTGGGATGCAGAGCCTGATGGCAGTCTGTAACTTCTCCTGGTGCCCCCAAGCTCAACAACAGAAGCTGATTGACTCAGTTCGGGCCCCCAGTCTCCAACAGCAAATGCAATCAATAAATCTTTGTTGGTAAATAATTGCTATCGAACAGAGTTTTAATATAAATTTATGAGTGGTGTTTTATCACAGCTTGAGGCTACGGCAAGCCACTGAGTGATGGATTTCAGATAACACTTACATTCATTACATTAACTTTGTAAGTTATTTAAAGCTTGTACACTTAACATTGCTTTTGGCTTGCAATGACCTCCTGGGACTAGACGTAGCATACACATTACTAATAAAGAGCTGGCGGGACCTAGAAGACTGTTCCTCCCTTTGCTTTGTGAGGCTGATGCAGTTCTTCAAGCAAAACCCAGGAAGGGAAGTTTTGTGCACTCTTGGTCGAAGTCTTTTTCCTGTGGCTCATTAAAAGTAGAGTTAACGCGGCCCGGGAAGGAGAGGCATTCCTCCCTTTAGACCCAGAATTGCAGTTTTGGAGGGGAAGGTGGTAAAAAAATGTAATTTGAAGCGTGAAATCCTTTTCAGTTGGTGGGCAAATTGGAGGTGTTACATTCTTAGTGTTGGATCTGGAGGCTTTGGGTCAGTTAAGCCAAACTGCAGAGCTGTAATTGCAGATGGAAGTCTGCAGCAATGCAAGAATTTCATACGAATTAAGAGCAATAACGTTCTGCGATTAATAATAATTTGAGGCAGAGAGTATTTTGGCACAAAGAAATCAGGATTTTGAAGTCGGTTCGCGTAGTTTAAAGCTTGTACACTTAACATTGCTTTTGGCTTGCAATGACCTCCTGGGACTAGACGTAGCATACACATTACTAATAAAGAGCTGGCGGGACCTAGAAGACTGTTCCTCCCTTTGCTTTGTGAGGCTGATGCAGTTCTTCAAGCAAAACCCAGGAAGGGAAGTTTCGTGCACTCTTGGTCGAAGTCTTTTTCCTGTGGCTCATTAAAAGTAGAGTTAACGCGGCCCGGGAAGGAGAGGCATTCCTCCCTTTAGACCCAGAATTGCAGTTTTGGAGGGGAAGGTGGTAAAAAAATGTAATTTGAAGCGTGAAATCCTTTTCAGTTGGTGGGCAAATTGGAGGTGTTACATTCTTAGTGTTGGATCTGGAGGCTTTGGGTCAGTTAAGCCAAACTGCAGAGCTGTAATTGCAGATGGAAGTCTGCAGCAATGCAAGAATTTCATACGAATTAAGAGCAATAACGTTCTGCGATGAATAATAATTTGAGGCAGAGAGTATTTTGGCACAAAGAAATCAGAATTTTGAAGTCGGTTCATGTAATGATTTTTCCAATCTGTGCATAGGTGGGGACCTGTGTGGCTGGAGACGTGTCCCAGCTACCTCTGAATTGCCTCGGAGGTACCAAAGGTCAGCGACAACCCACGTGTCTCCTTTCCTAGGCAGAGGATCTGATGTGACTTAAATGTAGACATAATGTGACTGAAGTGAAGGGCTTTTTCTTTTTGTTCAAGTAACATTTCTTGTCATATCTGGGTTTTTTTTTTTTTTTTTTTTTTTAAGTTTAGTTAATGTTAAAGTGCGTTTATAACTGATCTAAACTCTGATACTAAGAGCATTTCTCCAGACCATTCTATATAATTACCACCGACAAAGTGGCGGTCTTTGGCCTTGAGGAAAAAAAACATGTGGTTTATATGGGCTTTCTCTGCTTCATAACAGTTTAAGTTAGCTCCTTGTATTCAGAGCAGCTTCCTCTGCAGGTACTGGAAGATATTTTTAATTCTCACATGATACAAAAATCTATTCTTTTTTTGCCAAAGCAGTGCCTAAGGAAAATGGATTGTTAGTTAGGGACAAATAGGTAGATGGTACGTATTTAATGCTGAGTGTTATCTTTTACATGAAAGCACACAATTTCATTTTAAAATCAAGGTGAAACCCCGTTTTGAATAGTTTTCTTCATTTAGACCCAAAAATAGAATTTCATAATTCACACCTAGGTAGTAGGAAAAGCTCTGTGTAGTAAAAATCAGGAAAGCAGTGGGATTTTACTATTTATTGTGTTGATAATTGCCATGAATTGAAAATTTTGTGAGTAATGACATGTTTTCTGTATAGCAAAGGGACAGATTAAAAGGTGTGAAATATATACATATATCGCTTTCTTTAAAACTTAAAAAAAAAAAAGGTAAGGAGCCAGAGGGGAATCACCATCATGATCCTCACAGCTTTTTCCCCAGTTAAAAGGTCTGAAGAACAAACCACTGCAGGGAAAGAGTAATTTTTGATCCCCATAACACAACGATAACTAGTATTGGGTCTCCCTAAACGCCAGCGAACGTGCTACAGGTGAGGTATGAAAGATTGGAAGGTGAAGCGACAGCTCACCCGCTATAGACAAACATACAAGTCAAAGGCAGAAATAAGCTTTCATTTTTTAATAGAAAAAAAAAAAAAACACAACGTCTCTAACCACTGGAAGACGATAATTGGGATGTGCGACTCGCACTCACAGAAGCTTTTGTAAGAAAAGCGTTTCAGAAACCCCGTTTTCTCTTGAAAAAGTTTGAGTTGTCTCAAGGAACGGCACAAAAAACAGCAAGTTGACCTCCAGAGGGTCAGAAAGTTCGGGAGTTTGTGCCGCTGTGTAATTCAGTCATCCAACGCGAGCTTTTCTTTACGGTCCCATCCCCCGATGGCTTTGAATCGTGACGGTTTGTTCTCTGAAGTTTTTGACTCAAAAGTGTGTGTCCGGGAACAGGCGGGTTGTGAACTTGGCTTTTTCCGCTGGGATCATCACGGCTTCCAAAAGGAGAGTTGTTAGTTCGTGAGGGACAAGTTATAACGTCTGCAACGGAGGGAGAATATAAATTTGCCTAGCTCTGGATGACTTCTGCTCGTGCAGAACTGCCTTCTTGGCCCCTGGTGGCTTTGGGATGGGGTCTGCAGAGAGATCTCTTTGTAAAAGCTGCAGGTTTCATGAAAAAACAGCATAACTTGCTTTCAAGGTTTTAACTCACAAAAACAACGGTGTGGGAGATGGAAGCACCACGTTTGATAGCGCATCTTCCTATCTTACGTTTTCCCACTTTTCAGTTCCATGGAAAACCTCATGGGAATTAGAGAACTGAAGGTTGTATTAGTTCAGATTCCTGGTTATGATCTAATGAAATGAATTTAAGCATCCGTTTTTATCTGAACTTGATCTGTGGAACTAGTGAGTCCCCACAGTAGGTGCTGTACATGGTGTTTCCACTGGGACATTTCAGTAAGACTTTCAGTGACCACAGCACTGTGTGAATTCCGTAGGAATTGCCTTCTGAATTGGTTTTGTAAATTAAAATTTCCTAGGGAAGTGCATTGCTAAAACATGGTTTGATTTACCACCTTCGCCATGCCTACAGCGTGTTATATTTTGCTTTTCTAAGTGACTTGCCCTTAGGAATTGCCTTCTGAATTGGTTTTGTAAATTAAAATTTCCTAGGGAAGTGCATTGCTAAAACATGGCTTGATTTACCACCTTCGCCGTGCCTACAACATGTTATATTTTGCTTTTCTAAGTGACTTCCCTTTTTTTTAAGCAGAGAACAGGTTAGTGTGCAGTAGTAGTCCTTTTCCATTTGAAGACGGTGATGGCTTTTTATCCCAACTGTTGATTGTTAGCGTTCATCACTGATGTTTAGGGTTGAAAACTTCATATTTTCCCTGTTTCCATTTTGCTGCTCTTGCCTGGAATTGGTGTCGTCTTTTGCCGCGATGAGTAGGGAGGAGGATTGCCATTGCAGTGTCAGGGAATGAGAACGTAGACATACACTCTTCCCTGTTTGTGGAGAGCCTGGACAGCAAGGAATCACCAGGAACATGCTGAAGGGAGTGAACATCACACAGTAGGATCCTTACTCAACATTGGGTTCATCATTTATTTTAGAGGGTTGGGAAATGGGCTGTGTCTTTCTCAACTAGGAGCGCGTCTGGGTAACCTTTACTCTATGTCATGTGAAAATGTGCTTTCCTGAGACATGGAATTCAGTGCAAAAGAGTTTTCTCTACCCGGTGGATAAAAGCCAGTCCTGACAGAGTCTTTTCTGTTTATGTGACTTGCTTTATGAAAGCTGCACCTGGAGATTTCCTCCAAAATTGCAAGCACGAAAGCTGCCAACGGAGACAATGCGCGTTGTGGGAAAACGGGGGAAAATGAGTAACTCTCAGGAGAAGGCATATCTAAAAATGATGGCAATTGTATTTATCTCTTTCTGCGCCTTAAATAATTGTGCATTGGCAAAAGAATATTTAATCTTTTTTTCTTTTTTTTCCTCTACCAGGGTATGCTGCTAAAGCGAAGTGGCAAGTCGTTGAATAAAGAGTGGAAGAAGAAATACGTGACGTTGTGCGACAACGGAGTGCTGACCTACCATCCTAGTTTACATGTAAGTACAGCTGTGCTGCCTGCACGTTCACCAGTGTTAGGTCCCAAAAAAACAGTGTTTTGTGAGTTTGTCCTGACGTGTTTTAGTTGAGCCCTTTCTGGTCGAGAAACTCCTCTCTTTCTCTCTTCATTCCTCTCCCTCTCAAAACAACGTAATCTGAAATAAAATTAGGGGTGCAAGTCTGTGAGTACAGTCAGGTTCCTTTGAAGCCCCTGGAACAGGGGTTCCCTTGCATCCCAAGAAGCAGCTGAGAAGGTTTAAGCTTTTCTTTTGTGCTGATGCTTTTATGGAATTCTGGTTGATCCCAGGATTAAAAAACAACAGAAAAATTTTATGAGAGTAAGTGTCCAAGATGTAGTAAAGAGTGAGGAAAGCTTCTGGTATTTTACAGTGGTTATGGTTTATTCAGAAATAATTCTGATCAGCCTTTTGAAAATGGCATAGCTATTAAAATATATGGCATCAAACATTTTCATGGTAAGGTGTCAGTTGTTGTCTCTGCCTGGGGATCCCATCTGTCCCTCTCAGTGCCTGTAGCCCAGTCCTTGGATAGAGTTTTGGGGGTGGAAGGAGCACAGTGATCTGACTCAGAACTAGCCTACTCCATCTGCCCCAGCCACGCCAGCAGGAGGAAAGGTGTGATTTAAGAGTAAGTGTCCGAGATGTAGTAAAGAGTGAGGAAAGTTTCTGGTATTTTACAGTGGTTATGGTTTATTCAGAAATAATTCTGATCAGCCTTTTGAAAATGGCATAGCTATTAAAATATATGGCATCAAACATTTTCATGGTAAGGTGTCAATTGTTGTCTCTGCCTGGTGATCCCATCTGTCCCTCTCGGTGCCTGTAGCCCAGTCTCTGGATAGATTTTTGGGGGTGGAAGGAGCACAGTGACCTGACTCAGAACCAGCCTACTCCATCTGCCCTGGCCACGCCAGCAGGAGGAAAGGTGTGATTTGTCAGAGCTCGTTTCATTCCAGAGGAATTCGCAGGAGGAAAGGTGTGATTTGTCAGAGCTCATTCCATGCTGGAGCAATTCAAAGGACAGAGCCAATGTGGAGACTCCCAGTCTTGAAACTCCCAGGAGATTCCCAGCTCTTCCACTTGCTCTGTAGTACAGGCAATGGTAAAATACAAAAAAACGTGGTAAAATACAAAAAAAACTCTTCAGAGTCTTATCTGGTCTTATATTTTACCATCGTATCCCATATGAAAACCAGAGGGTTGCCAGTTGTAGCACTTAAAGGGAGTCTTATCTGGTCTTATATTTTACCATCATATCCCATATGAAAATCAGAGGGTTGCCAGTTGTAACACTTAAGGGTTAGTTAGTTGTTTCCAAACCTGTTGGTGTCATTTTGAGCTCCTGGGCAGTTTGTCCTTAAGGAGTGAAAATCAAGGTTTCAATCAGGTTCATACCAATTTGCTGTTCCCTGTGGGCTGAATGTTAGCACTTTTTCTCTGGCTTGACACAAGAGTTCATAGTCTCAGATCCTGCCATAATAATACTTTGTTATAGTTTCTGATGTTACATCCATGACTCTTTAAAATTATTTAAGAAGTTAGATGGCAACTAACTTCAAGGCATTGCTGCTTTCCATCAGAAATCTGGTCCCTCAGCCCTTGTGTTTTGGAGCAAGGGTTTCACTGTTTTTGTAAAACTCTACAAGCCTGTCTGTCCTCTTTGGCCACTTTTAGTGCTTTGAAATTTGGGGAATTCTGCTGTGAAGTAGTCCCAAAATACCTGAATTGTATATTGATGTTGCTCACAGAAGGGAAGCGTGGATACCTCATGCTGTTGAGACAGCCCTTATGGAGCTCCCACATGAGTTTCCCTCAGGTTGTGTTGGCCAACTCTGGGTCATGGAGCAAGGAGGAGCCAAACTGCCATTGTCTGTGCCCAAGTCCCTTCCTGGCTTTGTAAAAGTCTTCTATTGTTCCTGGTGGTTGCTGCACACGTGTTAGTTTTTCATGGCCTCTCGCAGACAATAGAGTTCTCCTTCTCTGTAGGCTTCCCTGCAGCTGCTTAGTCTCCCCTAGAGTGAGAATCCGTTGAGATTAGAGGTAATTACTTTGAGATTAGAGGTAAATCCATTGGAGATTAGAGAGAATCCATTTAAAGAAGAAGTAATTACTAGCCTGTAATTGTTTCCCTCTATCCCCCACCGTGCCCCCCCAACCCACCCACACGAAAAGGGTACACGGCTCCCTATTTCCATTTGCTCAGACTTCCTTGCGTAGATGGGAGAGGTTTGTAACGTTCTTCTCCCTTGGCTGTGTGTGGGTAGGTGGTGGTGAGGGACCATCCTCAGCTTCTAGCTGGCAAGAAGCTACTTAGGAAAATGTCGTACTAAATTCGGGGGCTTCTTGAGACACCTTTACTGAACCCACTCTCTAGGAGTAGTTGGGGTTCTGCTCACTCGTGTTAAAATCTTACTATGATGTGATTTCTCTTCTAAATTACGCTGGTATAATGCCTTCTATGGCCTTCAGCCTTCAAAGAATCACTGCACTAATTCCACAGTATATTTTCATACTGTCAACAGACTTATTTATCACAGAATCACAGAATCTTCTAGGTTGGAAGGGACCTTAAAGATCATCTTGTCCAACCATCAACCTAACTGACAAAAATAGACACCCACACAACAAACAAGGAGCATCATCACTAAACCAGACCTCCCAGCACTACATCAACCTGCCTTTTGAACACCTCCAGGGATGGTGCCTCAATATTGTCAATTAATAATTACATACACCCTGCAGAGCATTCTTCATCCATCAGGCAATAGGAGTAGGATCTTCTCTGCCCTGTGCAAAGCACAGTGAGAGGAAGAGGCAGGACCACACATTTTAGGTGAGTTGCACTCCCAGCACGGATTGTGCAAAAAACTTTGTAGGCAGAAAAGCAGCAAAGTCAGAATTTCCTCATGGGTGGGATTATTTTAGAGTTCATTCTTGCAGAGTGAAAGGGTTTTCCCACTCGCAGGACTCTGATAATGTGGTTCTGCTTTGGTTTTGCCAGGGTTTGTTGATCTGTAACTTTTTCACAGCAAGCCATAAAAATGATGAATTTTTAATACTGTGCTTGCGTTGCTGTTTGGGATAATTTCTTACATTGCTTTGAAACGTAAGGACCTTATTCCTACCAATCTTCCCATTAAATAGCATTGAAGATAGTAACTTTTGCTAACCATCTAACGTCAGTTTCCTAAACTTGTAAAAAAACTGGCTCTAATCTGACCTGTTGGCTAGGTTTGGGTTATCTCAATTATGTAGGTCGTTTTGGTTACACAAAATTTTGCGGTTGTCATTCTGTGAAACGGAAGGTGAGCTGGCCTCTAGTGGTGGCAACAAGTAGGGAATTTAGGAGATAATTTGGTTTTTCCAGAATGCGATTCGAGTCAGAACATAACACCTGCATTGGAAGAACCTATTACAATATTTAATGGTTGATAGTGAGCACTGCATTAAATACAGCTTGAGATTTGGCCAGAAGTGTCTTTCTTGGTCGTCTGTCGGATGATGTTCAGCAGCAGGTCAGACATGAAGGCAGGGGTTTTAATCTAGGGAACGTGTCCCTGTTGCAGAAATCAGTACTGCCATCCTCCTTGAAAGGGTTGCCTACAAAATGAAAGGTTTTGGGGTAAGGAGTGAAAAATCAAATTAGTACCTTTCTTACAGAGGAGGCAGCCCTGGAAGGGTCAGGCCTGTTTGGCAGGGCAGCGTGTTGAAATGACTGCTGCATTGTGCCAGCTAAATGAGTGACTACTAATGCCACCAGGCTGAACGTTTGACACAATAGCTAAATTCCTATCCCTTCTTTTCATGAAAGTGGGGGGAGAGAAAAACGGGGAAAGAAAAATATATGTACATAAGCACCCTACGGTTTCCTGACTTGGTCATGTCAGGTTTTTTTTTTCAAGAGCCTCAAACCTTCCCATCCCTTGGGATGCTGAGGAGCTACGCCGATAGAAAATGGTGGGGATAATGAGAGAGAACTTTGACCTGCAAGGCTTCAAAGTTCACCATAGCTACCTATTCATCTTCACGCTTCTGGAGTAGAGCCGTTGAGTGGATGACTAAAATTCTGGCTGACAAATTCAGCCTCAGCCTCCCCGAGGGGACCCGAGGGAATTTGTCTAGGCATCTCTTTGGCTTTTTAGTGGCAGGATGCCATGTGGCGAGGGCTCCTGAAGTGCATTCACCAGGATACCTGCTGGGCAGCCTTACGTGCTGCTGCTTTATCTAAGCCTTATCCTGATGAATAGCTGATGATGTTTCGCCCCTGTCTGCCTGCCAGAGGGTTGCCATCATGCCACGAGTCAGTAGATGACAAAGCTTTAGCTGTGGATGTCCATTTGCTGCTCTCTTGTATCCCCATCATCGTCACTGCCCCTCGTTTATGAAATGAAGGGGGGGGGAGATAAAAAAAACCAAAAAACAAATGAAGGGGGGGGGAAGGAAAAAAAAAAACAAAAAATTGAAAACAGATCTTTTTAGGGAAGGACAGTTTTTCCTCCTTTTATATTTAATCTGCTCTAGATTTGATTTCAAATAAAAGCACAGTGCTTTGGCACCTTAGGGGGCATTGGAATAGGCTGCCCAGGGAGGTGGTTGAGTCACCGTCCCTGGATGTGTTTAAGGGACGTTTAGATGGGGTACTGAGGGACATGGTGTAGGGGAGGACTTTGTAGAGTAGGGTAGATGGTTGGACTCGATGATCCCAAGGGTCTCTTCCAACCTCAATGATTCTATGATTCTATGAACAGCTTCTTAAATGCATGAGAGGGAAGGTCTGATGCCCATCTAGAACATACATGGTGTGTAAATCCTATGTATCTACACATCAAGGTTGTTTTTTTGCTTGCTGAGGTCTGTATTGCAGTATACAATGGTTAGAGTTGGAAGGGACCTTGAAGATCATCCAGTTCCAACCCCCCTGCCCTGGGCAGGGACACCTCCCACCACACTAGGTTGCTCCAAGCCCCATCCAGCCTGGCCTTGAACCCCTCCAGGGATGGGCTTTCACCTTGCCTCCCATCATAACTGATCTGGTTTGATAACTTGCGTTGAGGTGATTGAGGGAGACAGAACTTATCTCTATCTCCTTGAGAAGACTCGATGATCCCAAGGGTCTCTTCCAACCTCAATGATTCTATGATTCTATGAACAGCTTCTTAAATGCATGAGAAGGAAGGTCTGATGCCCATCTAGAACATACATGGTGTGTAAATCCTATGTATCTACACATCAAGGTTGTTTTTTTGCTTGCTGAGGTCTGTATTGCAGTATACAATGGTTAGAGTTGGAAGGGACCTTGAAGATCATCCAGTTCCAACCCCCCTGCCCTGGGCAGGGACACCTCCCACCACACTAGGTTGCTCCAAGCCCCATCCAGCCTGGCCTTGAACCCCTCCAGGGATGGGCTTTCACCTTGCCTCCCATCATAACTGATCTGGTTTGATAACTTGCGTTGAGGTGATTGAGGGAGACAGAACTTATCTCTATCTCCTTGAGAAGTGTGTGGATTCAGCTGGTCTGCCCAATTATCTGACTAGTGGCCATAGTTTCAAGTCTTCCTTAAAAATAGCTCTGGCTGGTTGAGCAAGCCTACATGAGCTGGCTCACAAGGGAACGCTAGAAATGTTGTTCTATCCTCAAATAAACTGAATGTATTTTCTTTAAAAAGTCTAACATTTCAGCCTGGTAAGGAGTCATATCCAACACTAAGCCTAAACTTTGTGCAAGAGCTTCAAGAATATCTTCTATGGGCGCACCTTCTCTACAAAGCATGTGCTTGTAAAGCTCTTCTAAGACTCAGGATGGTGGACTTGGCTTTCAATTGAGCTTTCCTGCTCGGCCATTTCCTACAGGAAAAGCAAACTTGGTGTTGCTCCAGCCAATGGAGCAGCCCTCATCTTCATGTTTATGAATAAATACCTACAGATGTCGTTTAGGTTCAGCCTTTTTTTTCAGGGTTGTGTTACCTCGGGCTGTTTAGTACCTCCCAAGTGTGTTGTTTGCGTTGCTTTAATAGAAATATTCATGCTCTTTTATATTTCTAAAACACCATTGTGTATGTCCTTTTTTTATCCCCCTTTTTCCTTTGAAGGAACGTAAAGCTGGATATTGGCTGGCTCTCTGAGCCCTTCTAGCTGGCCTTTCCTATGAACAACTCAAATCAGGCCTCAGTAAATCTGTATTTCAGCTGAAAAAAGGTTATGCATATGCTGCTTTTTCAGATAAGATGTATCTCTACCTCCAGAAAGAGTAGCCATCGAAGCAAAAATGAGGATATAGTTTGAGTGGGGATGAAGACAAACCTGTCTGACCTGTCTGAAGCATGCATTAAGTTTTTATTATAGTTATTGCATCCATTAATATGCCTAAAACATTGGTTTAGACAGGAAAACTGAATGATAGGAGCAGTGACATATCTGTATAATTGCTTATTACAGCTGATGAGTTGATGCCGTATTTTTTCCGCTCACCACGACCGGCACTTTTTCTGGAAGCCTTTTCATTAAAGGCTTGTTGTTCAGAGCAACATTGTCCTTTCTAACAATATTGACTTAAATTTTCCAGATATTTCCTTTCTTAATTCTAGCATGTTTCACTGCGCATTTGTTTCTAGGGACAGATAGAGGATAACTGTTAAAAATAAGTGTTAATCATGCTGATTAACTTTTTTTTGGTAAAAATACCAAACATAAAACGTATAACCTATGATATTTTAAAAGCAAAGGAGGCCTTTATAAAGTGGTATAGCTGTAGAGATCACTCATTCACTTTATAGCTTCCTGCAAAACTCCTTTATTATCTTAAAGACGTAATGGAGTGAAGATCAGTTTGGGGGGAAAAAACTTAAGAACGAATGGGGAAAATAGAAGCTAAAATGTGTTTGCGGTCCCGAAGTGAGATCTATCATTTGGGATAGCTGTCAAGGCAAATTATTTTCCACCCCCTGGCTTTGTGGCTTTTCAAACTAGAAATATTCTTGCTTAAAAAGTGCCATTGCATCCCTTCTGTATAGTGCAAAATCCGACCGTAGGTCCTGATGGTCAGCAAGCCACCTGGGAAATACTCCTCAAATACAGGATCCCAGTCGATGGGGATGGAGAAGATCATCCACAATAACTTCTTAGAGTGCTCACAGGTCACCAAATGCACGGACGAGGGGAAGGTGAAGCATTTGTTGTTCCAGGTCTATTCATTTGGGAGGGCACAACAAGATTTATCGCGTCATTAGGGTGGGATGTGGTGACAAACACTCTATAGCTACTGCAGAGCTGGGCAAACTTGCAGCATGTAGTAAGGAGCAGCAAACATACATTTCAGGCTCAAAAGAGGCAGGGAAAATTTTTGGTATCGGAACGAGTTGCAATTTAAGTGGCGAAAGCCAAGCTATTAATTAATCACGGGGTTTTATAAAATTAGAGCTTCCTGTCCAGCAGAGCTAACTGCTGTGGATATAAACGCTTCATAAATTACTCAGGATGGTAAAACTCTGATCTGGCTTTTACAGCGTTTCTTGTTACAAAGTCTGAAGGAGAAACGCAGATGGAAGAATTTGCTGAAAATGTGTGATCCATTTAAAAACCGCAACGTTTTGTGAAATTACCTTTGTATTGAAAGTGTTGCCCCAACTTCCCATCGAACTGATTAACACCGCAGCGTAGATCTACTCAGGGCTTTTTATTACTGGAAATTTAACGTTCTTGATTCCTGATGTGAATAAAACAGATTGGAGATGACCTTCTTTTTGTCAGGGCAGAGTGCTTCAGCATGGTGTTTTCCAGAACGCATTTTCATTCCTACGTTCTCCTCCGAAAAGAACATTTCGTTGCTTTTCTTAACTATATATTATGAAGCCGGACGATATTATGCCTGTATTTAAATGCGAGAGGGGAGGATGGCTAATTTAACAGGAAATTTGATTAATATATTCCACGGTGGCTCATAACCTGACGGTGGGTTTGTCGCTCGGGTCCTTCCCAGGGAAAGTTGGGGGGGGAGAGAGAGAGAGAGAGGAGTTGGGAGACTTTTTTGTTTCTTCTTAGGTGTGCCCGTGGCCCCAAATGGAAAACCAATCAAGGAGCGATTTATGTTCATTAAGGGCTTGTCAAAACTGAAAAATTTTCTAATCAACAGCAATCTAGCTGAGGCCCCTCAATGGCTGGGAGTGTCGCCTCCGCAGTAGCGGCTATTTGCCTGTTACAACTCTAGGCTAGGAATCCGCTGATGATTACATTAGGCTAAGCTGCGAAGTAAATGAACCATGTCTTATTTAGGTGCAACTAGCTTCAGTGTAGTCCTGCCCCGCAGGGCACTTTATAGCGTTTTATGGCTTTAAAATTAGTGTAGCTTCCCATTTGCTGCAGGGTGCTGCATGTTATGCCTTTGAACTCAATAAGCAAAGGGAAGGGGGCCTTTTGTGGTGGTGGTGGTGGGTTGTTTTTTTTTTTTTTTCTTTTCCCCCCCCCCCCCCCTTCTCCTTTTCTTTCTTTTTTTCCAGTTTAGCAATTTTGTTTTGCATCTTTTCCAGACGGCGTTTTGCAATAAAAATGTCTGACTGCCACGTTAGAGGCACAAAAGTCAAGGCTCCAGCCATTTACCACCGGGCTGCCGGGGGTCTGGGGGGGGGAGGTTTTGGTCTGGTTTTGGAGGGAAAGGGATTGGGGTTTTGTTTTTTTTCGGAAGCGGTTGTTGCTGAGGGTGAACAATAGGTTTTGTGGGTCTAATAGGTCAGCTCAGGAGATTGGAATTGTGTCTCAAAAAATATGCCACTCGCAGTATTTAAAATGTCATCCAGAGGTGTGACCGTACACTTTTCTTTCCCCGTAATCGTTTTTATTTCGCCTCAGATCAGGAAACACTAGATCAGCCTCAGTAAATTCAACCTTAGGAGTGTTTTGTCCAGTTGAACAAAATGAAGGTGTTTTTCTTGAAAGCTGTGTGAACCAGAGGCAGATCCCGGGCCTGAACCAATTCCTAGCGCAGGGAAAAACAGTCTCCAGAAGAGAAAAAGTGTCACATTTGTACTTGTGTGCCATTAAAAGGACACGAAAAGGCATTGCTCCCTCAGAGTCTGTCCTGTTTGGCATGTTGTGAGTTGGAAAAGGGTAGAAGAAACACACGGGGAGGCTTTCTAGGAGAGAGATTATTTTTTAAATGTTCATCTTCTGGCACGTGGCAATCCCGAAATGAGGGGGTTTGGTGGGAGCTTTGAGTCCCATTCACCGAGCGCCACAATGTAAAAAATAAAAAATATAGCTCCAACGAAAGGGATTTCTGTGCAAGATGGCTTTATCCACAGTCCACTTAGCCCAGCCACAGGAGACCCTGGGTGTTGTCTTCTCCAGTTTGATCCTTCTGTCTTCTTGGGGAGGTTTCTTGGACAAGGAGACTAGGTTGCAGCACTAGCCTTTTCACTGCAGTCCCGGGGTAGAAGTACAATCAAAACCAAGTTTTCTGTTACCTTGGAAGGTATTTTGCAGTTGTGCAAATCAAGAGGAACATAACCTTCTGTAAGGACAAAGGGCTTTGAGTGCAGGCAGCTCTCCAGAAAAGCCTGGGGGATTTAGCTGATGAGTATTATATTTGGTAACTTTGCATTCATACACATTTTCTTGCTTAATGCACTGGTAATCGCAGAGTCCTGTGGGGTTGGAAGGGACCTCTGGAGATCATCTAGTCCAACCCCCTGCCAAAGCAGGGCCACCCAGAGCAGGTCCCACAGGAACGTGTCCAGGTGGGTTTGAATGTCTCCAGAGAAGGAGACTCCACCACCTCCCTGGGCAGCCTCTTCCAGGGCTCTGCCACCCTGAAGGTCCTCCTCATGTTCAGGTGGAACTTCTTACATTCAAGTTTGTGCCCATCTCCTCTTGTCCTGTCCCTGGGCACCTTGAAAAAAGACTGCCCGAATGAAATACTGTGTTTTTTAAATACAACCTAGGTAGCAGAAAGGCATTTCTTGGTGTGTGACGAGGATGACTGTCTCTTGTATTAGAGATATTTGAACATCCTCAAACTCCATCATGGTTTTGATATCCACAGTGTTACATACCTACCATGGTCTTTAACTTAAGGAACATTCTAGGGAGGAGCTGTGCTGCCACATGCTCTGTGGTCCTTCAGTGAAGTGTTTGAGAGAACTGTGGTAGACAGATGGTGTGAGTTGGAGTTGCAGCTTCATGGAAGCAGCAGCCAGCTCTTTCTTCTGCCATTCCCTCCATCTGACCCATATGTCTTCCCACCCTTGAAAAAGGGGCCAAAAGCAGGCAGCAGCCCTAGGCATGGCTGTGGAAAAAGAGGTATCTGGCTGTTGGTGTTACATACCTACCATGGTCTTTAACTTAAGGAACATTCTAGGGAGGAGCTGTGCTGCCACATGCTCTGTGGTCCTTCAGTGAAGTGTTTGAGAGAACTGTGGTAGACAGATGGTGTGAGTTGGAGTTGCAGCTTCATGGAAGCAGCAGCCAGCATTTTTCTTCTGCCATTCCCTCCATCTAACCCATATGTCTTCCCACCCCTAAAAAAGGGGCCAAAAGCAGGCAGCAGCCCTAAGCATGGCTGTGGAAGAAGAGATATCTTGCTGTTATCTTCAGTCTTCTCAGCTAGGAGAAAGCAGACAACTAGCTGGAACCATCAGGTAGCCATGGAGGTGATTGTGGCCCTTGGTGGAGTGTCTTCTCTGGCTTTGAGAGCCATCAGAAGCCATTGTGATGTATGGCAGCAAAATTAACAACTGCTGACAATGAAAACAAAAGAGCCCCCCCCCCCCAAAAAAAAAATAGCAGTTGCTTTTTGGTAGGTCTGTTCAGAAAACATCATCCTCCTCGTTTCTCAATTTGCATGTCTGAAAGGCTTCTGTTCAGTTAATTGGTTAAATTAATTTCTGCTGTTGTAAACAGCTGTAGTAAGAGCAGAACTAAAGTAATCTTACTTTACATTATTCTGTGTCATGGCACATCGTTTTTTTTTCTTACTCAAGGCGATTCATTTTGTGGCGCTGTCAAATAACATTTCGTGTCGTCTTCAGTCAATGTAGCTTTTATGATTTCAGCTGATATTTTAACAGTTTATTTAGTCCCCTAGATAATGGTCAATGGCCTTGAGTAGTCAAATTAACACCTATATTTGAGCGAACGGCTAAGGGTAACCTCGGGATGAAAAGCAATGAGAATCAATAAGAGCCGGCGTATTTTTTTAGGGATTATTGATTGATTGATGCGTTCTGGCCTTAACTTGAAGAGGCGGCATCGCCCCGCAGCTGACTAAGATTAACTTGCCAGTTACTGATAACGGCGGGCCATCGCCGGCGTGGTGTTTGAGGAGCTCAGAGATGAGATAGAGACCTTTTCTAGACCCTTTAGCTGAAGACACCATGGTGTTGGTAGGGTCTGGAATTCCTTCCCAGCTGCAGGAAAACACCACGCTCTTCCCTAAATCCTACCGGCGTGAGGATCGGAGACGACGTCGATTGGATTCGACGCCCTCCCGTTCTTCCTGGAGGCATCTACTGGGGTTACAACCGGGGCACTAATGTCTTGTTTCCCCACCACCAACCTCCCTCCACAGAAGGTGGGAGCCACGTTAAAGCTGTGCTGCTGTCAGCAAGCTGCGAGCCGCGGGTCCCTTCCCCGCCGCGGCTCTCAAATCGCTAGCAGGTTTCTCTCATTGCACCTCATTTGCATCTGGGACATCAATTAGCATGTTTGTTGAGGCTAATTGAATGAAACTCAATCATAGCTCTTAATTGCTTGACTATGTGAAAAGAAATCACATTAATGCAGCTAATTAAGTGTATGGCAATAGATGCAACATAATTAGGAGGGAAATGTAAAAAACAAGCGGTGGCGAAGGTGCAAGCGCGGGGATGGGGGGGCTGGCTTCTCCTCTTATCCTCACGTTTGGGGAGGGTTCCCTTTCCTTTACTGCTTGCTGCTTTTTTTTTTTTTCCCCTTTTTTTTTTTTTCCCCCGTGTTGCTGAATGATGAACATGGACAAGTTGAGAAGAAAAATGCAAATGGATTTGCAATTACTACTTTTTCAAGCTGTTGAGGGGCAGAAGATGGCACTTCTGGGGTGGCCCACTGTTGAGTGGGCTCTAGGGACTTGTTAAGTGCTGTTTAAAAGTACTTGGCTTTGAATTACCCTCATGCCTTGTTAAAGGGTTTTTTTCCCCCTTTTTTCTCGGATCAGCATTTTCTACAACTAACATCTAGGGGAGTTATATCTGTAACATTTGCATATCAAAATCGGGCTTGCTTGTCTTCTCTTTAACACAGCATATTCCAGATGACAGCAAGACCCTCATCTGTTCTAATCTGATCAAACCCTCCGTTGAGCTTCTGAAGCCGCCACGTTATTTTGTAGTTTTAACTTTTATTCCCCGAGTGCAGATCTGAAGGGAGCACGTGTTGGGGGCGGATGCTCCGCCGACTGGAAACTTGGTGCTCGCCTCTCCTCCTCGGGGAAATGCAGAGATTATCGCTATGCACGCTGAAAAGAGGCTTTATTATTTACATTTGATATATCCCCATAAATATTTAAGCTGACGTTAATACCTTTGTGGCATCTGTTGTGTTTGGGCACTTTCATCTAATAATGGTAGGGCTGCGGCGCATTTATTTCCTGTTTCCCAACGTTCACTCACTCTCCCCGATGGTTTATAGCTCACCTAAGCCTGGTTTGCTCTCAATTAAAAGGGCTTTAATAATGCCCTGTCACATCTCACAAGTTGACAGTGCGGCGGGGAAATTGTGCACTCTGTTCAGGGGAAGAATTTGGAATAAACTTCATATTCCAGATGACAGCAAGACCCTCATCTGTTCTAATCTGATCAAACCCTCCGTTGAGCTTCTGAAGCCGCCACGTTATTTTGTAGTTTTAACTTTTATTCCCCGAGTGCAGATCTGAAGGGAGCACGTGTTGGGGGCGGATGCTCCGCCGACTGGAAACTTGGTGCTCGCCTCTCCTCCTCGGGGAAATGCAGAGATTATCGCTATGCACGCTGAAAAGAGGCTTTATTATTTACATTTGATATATCCCCATAAATATTTAAGCTGACGTTAATACCTTTGTGGCATCTGTTGTGTTTGGGCACTTTCATCTAATAATGGTAGGGCTACGGCGCATTTATTTCCTGTTTCCCAACGTTCACTCACTCTCCCCGATGGTTTATAGCTCACCTAAGCCTGGTTTGCTCTCAATTAAAAGGGCTTTAATAATGCCCTGTCACATCTCACAAGTTGGCAGTGCGGCGGGGAAATTGTGCACTCTGTTCAGGGGAAGAATTGGGAATAAACTTCTCCTTCTCAGATTTAAACGGGAGTACGGTGGTTGTTTCATGTGAAATAAAACATATCTATTAAAAAGAGTCCATGCTGAGGTTTAGTCGCTTTCTGATTAAGCTTCATTTTAGAGCCCATAAGCAATACATGCTCAATTATGTTCTGCTTATTGTATTTTAATTTGGGAAGAGCTGACACCGAACAAGAAAGTTACGCCAACTTGATAATTTATGGATGAAACTGTCTTGTTCGTTTCTAACACCTAGTGAATGAATTTTTATTAATGAATGGCCTTGGTTTCTTTTGGCAGCAGAGCTCTGTGAATTGTTCAGATCCCCCTTTTTACTGTTAATAATTCTCCAACAGCTAGGGAAAAATAAGCTGGTTTGATGGCTTAGTTTTGGGGGTCCCCATATTGTGGCAGCAGCGATGTGGACCTCGGGTATGCTTTTAGGTCATTTAGGTATTTACTTGGAAAATTAATGCTCTGGTGGTGTACAGGTCTGTATGGTGCGGATTCGGAACCAACCTAGGTAAACATTGGTAGTCTTTCATATAACACCTTGTAATCTGGCTAAATCTTGCCCTAGACAATTGGGCAACTGGGATTTCTGTCTTCCCTGGCAGTCTGTGCTCATGCAGACGTTCACAGCATCACCCAGGGCTCATTAGTTGATCAAGTTCTATCTGAAAAGGAATTAGATCTTGTCCCCCAGCTGCTCTGCATAGATCACCCAAGAATACCATTCCTTGGTTTCCAGCTCAACTCTCCAGCTTGAGCCCAGATCTTTCCCAATCTTTAGTTCAAATTGCTGTTTTCCTCCTGGGGTACATACACCCAGATGTATTTTTGTGCAATGCTCTTACCTCTCTTTACTTTGGTATCCTCTGCTACCCACCTTGCATTTCTTCTCATAAAACACAGTCTGTTTCTTTTAGTGTCTTCATAATTTCAATTATTTTTTTCTGGAATGCAAGTCACCACAACCATGTGTACCAGGAGGTGACAACTGTCATGTTTTGTCTACTGGCTTTAACATTCACCATCCCTACTGGAAATATCTCTTCTGATGTATCCCAGCCTCAGTGGCTGTCTCACCTTAGTGAATTGTTATTTCCCTCTGATAAAGACACCCCTGTCCACTTGCTTTTCTGTTGTCATCTGAAGAAGCCCACAGACCATCTAGGGGCAATCCCTTTGAAGCTGGAAAGGAGGTTCTCAAGAGCCTGTTTTTCCAGAAACTATTTACAGTTTGAAGAATTTCTCATGGATTTCTCGGGAAGCGGTGCCTTGGCTCCAGTCAGTTGACCATTCACTGTCTTTCCACAGCTGACTGGGTTTGTCTGCTTATTTCCTTTTTGTGGGCTCTCCAGAAAAGAATTAGGAAAAAGCCTTTTCTGCCTCTGACTTCCAGCTTTTAGTGGGTTTACGCTCATCAGTCACAATCTGCCTAAATTTTCTTCCTTCTGTGACTTTTTCTATGTCTGGAGGAAGGGTCATGTTCTAAGGAAACAGTGTTGTAACTGCAGAAACCTTAACCAGTCAGTGGCTTTCCATAACTTTTGTGTCTGCTGACCAATTTCAGCCAAATTTGAAGGAGAAATAGATAAGTGCATAAGACATTGGCAGAGAAGAGACATGGGTAGGTGTGCTCATGAGGGACAGTCACCTTGTCTTCTCCTTTTTGGGACCTGCTGGCTGGTGAACTCCTCCAATGTGGCTCAGAACCAGCCGCTTTGTGAATTGCCTCTTATCCAACTGGTAGTTGGAGGATGTGGTAGAAAGCCCCAGAATTTTGGGAGTATTTGTTGTGAGAAGTGTGGAAGGGACTATCGAAAAACGGAAGAAAGGGGGAAAACTACATCTTGGGTGCTGGCAGATGGTGTAGGGCAAAAGTCTTAATAAAACCAGGTTTCGTTAGTTCTATTGCTCTGGTAGTTGGAGGATGTGGTAGAAAGCCCCAGAATTTTGGGAGTATTTGTTGTGAGAAGTGTGGAAGGGACTATCAAAAAACAGAAGAAAGGGGGAAAACTACACCGTGGGTGCTGGCAGATGGCGTAGGGCAAAAGTCTTAATAAAACCAGGTTTCATTCGTTTTATTGCTTACAGAACTACCTGTTTGATATTGGGTTTGGGTTTTGTTTTTGTTTTTGTTTTTTTTTCCCTCTTACCAGGACTATATGCAGAACGTTCAGAAGAAAGGGGGAAAACTACACCGTGGGTGCTGGCAGATGGCGTAGGGCAAAAGTCTTAATAAAACCAGGTTTCATTCGTTTTATTGCTTACAGAACTACCTGTTTGATATTGGGTTTGGGTTTTGTTTTTGTTTTTGTTTTTTTTTCCCTCTTACCAGGACTATATGCAGAACGTTCACGGGAAAGAAATCGACTTGCTGAGAACCACTGTGAAAGTCCCTGGGAAGAGGCCACCCCGAGCTACGTCAGCGTGCGCGCCCATTTCCAGCCCCAAAACTAACGGCCTCTCCAAGGACATGAGCAGTTTACACATCTCACCCAATTCAGGTAAGACAATACCATGCCAGGGAAAAAAAAAAAAAGGGAAAGGCTGCCTTTCCAGTCGCTGTAGGCAATTGTCATGTACTACTGGGATGGGGCTGACATCTATTAATAATTTACAAATCCAAATAACCGCTGATGTGTAACGTTTTACGCCCTAACTGCTGATCTGTCCTCCACAAGAGATTCTAAGTTTCTGAGTAACCTTCAACATCTATCTTTTTATGTTTGTTACCTTATACTTGCCAAAACCCTACGTAATTTCACGGAAATTGACATACGTGAAGAATCGGTGCTGCCTTATGACTGATCTGTTAGGTCTAATACTTTGAAAAAATAGGAGATGTATCATTTAAAAGGGATTTTTGTCGCTTCCTGGTGGGATCCACAGCACTTCTTTCCACCTGGAGAAGGATGCATGATTTTGGACTTCTCAATAGAAAGATTGTTCTGTAGGAAGATATTTTAGTTCATTTATGGAAGTAGTTTATAGCTCCTTGTGAGCTCTAAAGAAAGAAGTTTATTGTTCGCTGAAGTAGTTGTCCGTGCAGCTTAAGTGGATTTAAAAATTTGCATTAAGGAAGAACACTGAAGACAATTTATCTCGTAAAACGCGCAGCAGATCAAAACTCCTAATGGTGTAGTGTTGGTGTGGGAGTCTTGTCAGCACGGTTGGGATGACGTCCATAAAGCACCGACTGCCTTTTGCATTTATGATTCATGCAGACACTTCCAGCTTGTACTGACAAAACCATCTGAGCAGACTTGTGTTCCTGTAGGGTACACAACACACAGGTAGGATGGGCAACCACAAGAAGGAACTCGGTCACCCTGCTATTCAAGAGTCTTCTCTTAGATACTAACAGTTATCTTATGCTTCAAGTCAAGATGTGATTCCCTGTGTTTTCACAGAATCACAATCTTCATGGTTGGAAGGGACCTTTGAGATCATCGAGTCCAACCATACACACACACAAAAAAAATACCTACAATCCCAGGCACTAGAACATGCCCTGAAGTTCCACCTCTACACGCTTCTCAAATCCCTCCAGGGATGGTGACTCCACCACCTCCCTGGGCAGGCTGTTCCAGTGCCCGACCACCCTCTCAGCAAAGTCATTCTTCCTGATATCTCATCTAAACCTCCCCTGCCCCAACTTCAGACCATTTCCTCTGCTCCTGTCATGATTCCCTTGGGAGAAGAGGCCAACCCCCACCTCTCTCCACCCTCCTTTCAGGGAGCTGTAGAGGGCAAGGAGGTCTCCCCTCAGCCTCCTCTTCTCCAAACTGAACATGCCCAGTTCCCTCAACCTCTCCTCATAGGACTTGTTCTCCAGACCCCTCACCAGCTTGGTGGCTCTTCTCTGGACACACTCCAGTACCTCAATGTCCTTCTTGTGGTGAGGGGCCCAGAACTGAACCCAGCCCTCGAGGTGAGGCCTCACCAGTGCTGTTTTTGCGACACGCGTTCCCTGTATTAGGGGAAGAGGGAGAAGGATTTTCCTTCCAGCTGTGGATGCTACTTGTTCAATGTTCAAAAAAGGGGAGAGGGGAAAAAAATAAAATAAAAAGCCTTGTGGCTTTACAGTGGTGCCAAAGAGCAGAGATCCTTGGAGATCTTGTGTGGAATGCTATATTAGTTTTGCTGGGGACCTGAAATGTCTGAAACCACAATTTTTATCAGGCTCTTTTTCAAGTTGTAACCTACCCCTCGAGAGGCACAGAGCTGGCATTGTCACTGCAAGAGCTCATAGGAGAAAATTATTTCTGGTTGGTTTGTATTTTCCATTTTGCTATTTAATTTAGATGACTGGGTGCAGGGAGTGTTTTTTTGTTTTTTCAACGTATTCCATAATTTAGGGAAGAAAAGTGCTGGACTGAGTCAATAAACCAGCGGTAAGATGTTTAAGTAAGAGATCTCTGCTTTTAAGAACATATAAACACAGATAAGAATTACTTGATTGCTCCAGAGAAGTAAGTTTTTGAAAACATACTCAGAGATACGTGCTGATAAAAAGTTTATAACATGGAATTTACACGTTTTGGCGTAGGTTTAGTTTGCCAGATCAGAGGGAAATAGCTTGTACATGACTTAAATGACTCAGGACTCTCTGCACATGTAATGCTTGATTTACATGAAACTGTAGGGTAGACATCTCTCTCTGGCAGTGGTCGTAGCCACTCTGTCTGTATCCCTCTCTCTGGCAGTGGTCGTAGCCACTCTGTATCTTGGCTAGCCCGAGGTTTTATTGCACACCAATCGTTTTAAAAGAGAAAAGTGAATTATACTAGAAATGCTGGAAAACAGCTCTGCTTTTACATTTTTCAAATAATATGGTGGGAATCGTTGGAAACTCTGTCCCCTCTCTTGTTGTCTTTGTCATGTTGCCTAGAAATTCCAGACTTTTCTGTTGTTGATGTCTGGTTAGCACAGCGCAAGAGATCTACTGTGGTTAAGTCTTAAAATAATTAGTGCTCTCCTAATATATAAAAGAGTTATATCCAAGGGAAGTTTTACCTGTTTCTCTATCATTGCCCACTTGAGTACCTTCATTTCCCCTCTTGTGCAGCTGGAGTGGTACACTGATCCTTCTTTAATTTTAAGCAAGTTCTTGACCTGCTTATCTTTGCATGCCACTCTTCCCATAGATAAAGCAAGGATTGATATCTTAATTATGTATTAACCCTATAGCTGGCTGGAAGCATAACAGATTTGAAGCATCTTCATAACTTGCTGGGGCGAGCAGGTGAAGACAGGCTGGACTGAAGAGCTTTATGCTCTGCATGGCAGCCAGCCATCCTGTTCATACCTCCCTACCTGCTGTCTGGTGCCCACTTTGGGTGTCTGAGGATATAGAAAGGGGTTGGCTAAGGTTTCGGTGTGAGAGGAGGGTCAGTGAGGAATAACCCCCAGCACCAGGACAGGTGGGGGTGACCTGCTGGAGAGCAGCTCTGAGGAGAAGGACCTAGGAGTCCTGGTGGACAATAGGATGACCATGAGCCAGCAATGGGCCCTGGTGGCCAAGAAGGCCAATGGCATCCTGGGGGGCATCCACCTGTGAGCAGCAGGTGGAGGGAGGTCATCCTGCCCCTCTGCTCTGCCCCGGGGAGGCCCCATCTGGAGCACTGGGTCCAGTTCTGGGCTCCCCAGTTCAGGAAGGACAGGGAACTGCTGGAGAGGGTCCAGCAGAGGGTACAAAGATGATGAGGGGCCTGGAGCATCTCTCTTACGAGAAGAGGCTGAGGGACTTGGGTCTTTTGAGTCTGGAGAAGAGAAGGCTGAGGGGGGATCTGATCAATGCTGATAAATACTTCAAGGGAGGGTGTCAAGAGGACGGGGCTGGTCTTTTTTCAGTGGTGCCCAGGGACAGGACAAGAAGAAATGGGCACAAGCTTGAAGAGAAGAAGTTCTACCTCAACATGAGGAGGACCTTCTTTGCTTTGAGGGTGGCAGAGCCCTGGCAGAGGCTGCCCAGGGAGGTGGTGGAGTCTCCTTCTCTGGAGACATTCAAACCCCACCTGGACACGTTCCTGTGGGACCTGCTCTGGGTGGCCCTGCTTTGGCAGGGGGTTGGAGGCCACATTTGAGGTCTGTCTGGTTATTGCATTACTGGACAGAATGTCCAACAGCAGCAGGACAGAGGAACGTTTTCTTAGGAAGCTGATTGATCCAAGCAGGGGTTAGTCAGTTAAAAACAAACAAAAGAAGGATCTGCTAATCAGTAAAGTAGTACTTTAAAAAAAAATAATAAAAAAAAGAGTAGTAGGACAGACTAGATCTGGGAAATAACTTTCAGCAGCTCAGCTGTGCATCAGTCCATGTATAACTCTCAATACTCTTGTGTGCAGATAGGACTGAAGAGCTGCATTGCAGAGAGTGATTTTAAAATACTGATACTCCCTTAATATTTTAAAAAAGATATTGTCACAGGCTTTGCCTGGATTGTTAGTCTGAACTTTCATGTGGTCAAGTACATTGGCAGTGGATTTTACACAGAGGGTGATAGGTTCTGTTGGATGGGAGACCCATAGGACTTGATGCTCAGCTTCTGGAGTGTTGGGAGGACTTCTGGTATCTCTGCAGTTACCTGTCATGCAGGTGATTTGGAATATATCCCTTGCAGTCTGTGGTGCTGTCTCAGAGCTTTTTTTCCTCATTTAGTGCTGGCAAAATGTTGTCATCATCTTGAGCTATGCTTTAAAATTGATCACAAGGCTGAAGTTTTCTGTTACTGTTTCTTCATTGGGAGGTTTCTGTACACGGACCTGCTGTATGGAGGAGGTTTGAACCAAGCACAGAAAAAAATCATCACTTGCTATTTTTATTTTTAAATTTTTTACATTACTTTCTTACTGCTACACGTGCTGCCTCTTGCCCCAAACGTTGGTGTTTTCTGTTCTTCTCTGCTTTTTTGCCAGTGCAGACTTGGTACCTGGAATAATATTCTCCATGCTTAGAAGTCAGGACAGTATTTAGTGTAATTGTTTGATGTGGTCAGGAACAGACTAATTTTCCTTGTGCTGTTATGTAATTGTGTACAGTTTGGTGAAAAAGCTAAGATATTAAACGAATACTATGGCTGAATTAAAATGTCACATTTAAGATTGCCCCTCGAAATCGAATTCGTAGTCTTTGCTTATACTTAGTGGTATAGAATTCGTAGTCTTTGCTTATACGTAGTGATAGCACAGGCCCACTAAAAGCATTTCTTGGCTGATATTACCTATTTTCCACAAACTTGTGTTCCTGGAAATGCCTGAACTTATTTTCATCCAAACATCAAACCAAAAAAGAAGTCCATGTGTTTTTTTGTCGTCAAATATTTGAAAAATTTGAAATCATCAGTTGTCTGTTCAAAAGATGCCCCTTAAATATGGGTTTCAGTGCCAATAAATGTATGTACTTGATGTCTTTTTGATTACCTCTGACACGTTACGGGTGTCCCTGCCCCTGGCAGGCAGTTTGGAACTAGATGACCTTTAAGGTCCCTCCCAGCTCAAACCATTCTATGATTCTATATTTTAAATTCTTTCTTTCATGAGTGCCCAACAGATGGTTTTCTCTGTCTCTTAGTGGAATTTCTCGTATTTTGGGTAGTTACCAGTGCATCATCTGGTATGATAAGGAGGCAAAGGCCAAGCCTCTTGCCTATCAACTGGTGGGTTGTAGAATATGTTCCATGAGGATGCTATCTCAGAGACCCTTCAATGTAGGTGTCAGGGATAGCATGTGGGTAGACTTGGGACAGCTTGTGTTAGGGTCAGGGAGTAGGAGCAGTCATCTCAGGAGAGACACTTTGGGGGATAGCTTTTATCTCCAAGCTCCCACTTGATTTCTGCAGGGATGACCACCTTGTGTCTCTGCAAGGCACTACTTGCTGCTAGAAGACATAACACTCCATCCATAAGAGAGCTCAAAGCTTCATTCAGCTTCTCTTCTAATCCCCACCACGGTCTGTAGGGCATCTGTAAATGTGTTTACATCCCAAACATCTGGAAGCAGATATCTCTGGGAAATAATCATCTTAACAACAAAAGCCCAGTTCCAGTCCTTCTTGGGAGTTTCCATTTTGGATATGTTTTTTAAAAAAAACAAACAAACAACAACAAACCTATATGAGAATTTATGAAGAAAAAGACCCGAAGATGACTCTTTCCTGCTCGGTTTACACATGGACACAAGAGCTGGGAGAAAGATTTATTTTTTATCTTTTTTTTTCCCCTTGATGTGTCATGGTAGGAGAGTAGTCAAACTGGAAGTGAAGCAGCAGTGTGAGAAAGGAATATTTTCTGTACTGTATCAGAAAACAGACAAATGAGTAGGAGGAGAGAGTGTTTCTGCTACTGCGAAGCCAAGCTCCTTGACTGGAAAAAGGTTGATTTTTCTCTCCCTAGAAGTTTTGCCATGACATTTTAGAAGTGAAAGCTGGTCTCTGGGCTTTCCTTGGGTTCTTGGAGGTGTAATTTGAGGTTTATCCCGTAAGAACTGGGATTCCGTGTGGCTGTTTCTCTCAGATGATGTGGAGGGGTGGGAGGTTGTTTTGGTTCATTATATGAAGGCTTTAAGTAACAGATCTTTAACTGTGACTTCATGAAGGGATCCCGTAAGAACTGGGATTCCGTGTGGCTGCTTCTCCCAGACGATGCGGAGGGGTGGGAGGTTGTTTTGGTTCGTTATACGAAGGCTTTAAGTAACAGATCTTTAGCTGTGACTTCATGAAGGGTGCTTGTACTTGCATGGTAACTTGGTAGCCACCTCTGAGTTGGGAGAAATGGAAGTTTGTTCCCTTTAACATGAAGTTAGATTACTTTTGTGTTACCGTAAATCAAAGTTCTTGAATGATGCTTAAGTATCATAAATTTAAATTCAATTTACATGAGAGCTAACATTATTCTGTTGATGTTTCTCAGTTGGAATTACTTCAGAAAAGGGTAACTTGTGGACTTACTCGGTTCCAACTTTATCTAATAGTTGGTAGCATATCGTGACAATGTCATACGGGCCAGCAGTCCTGTAAATTGGCCACTGGCCGAGTCTCTGTGCCTTTTAAGAGCTGACTGAGTTCTTGCTGACTTTGGAGCAGGAGTTGGGTCCAGGTTTCAGTTACTCCCAAGTTGGGTTGGATTTGAGCCAGTGACCTGAAAATGAACTTATTCCTGAAATCTCTCCCAGGAGTCGTTTTTATTTCTTCTCCTCTACAAACAACCCAAAGCCTGAGCTGCAGCAAGAGCCACTGATGTAGAAAGTTCACATCTAAAAATAGCTTCTGGTGGAGAGAGAAATTGTTTCCTGATTAACACTTCATTTAAATAATTTGGTGCTATTAAATTTACTTACAATAGTGACTGTACAGTATGTGAAGTATCCTAAAATGTGTTAGCTACATGGCCATCGTTAAGTATGCTAAAGGTTGTTACCCACTAACTCTTTGTGACACTTCAGACGTGTTACAAGAACAGCATCTTCACATTTTAATAAATGTGAGTTTTCTATCCGTTATTAATTGTGATCATCTATCAAATCAACACAATGGTCATTAAGTAATCTTATTTTACACTGAAGTGCTTGGAATGAGGCTGAGTTGGAAAGGACTGCCTTCTGGACTTTTCTTTTAAAAGGTAGAGAATTGATGTTTCAGATGTTTCATAGAGTTGGAAGGGACCTTAAAGATCATGCAGTTCCAACCCCCCTGCCCTGGGCAGGGACACCTCCCACCAGACCAGGTTGCTCCAAGCCCCATCCAGCCTGGCCTTGAACCCCTCCAGGGATGGGGCAGCCACAGCTTCTCTGGGCAACCTGTTCCAGTGTCTCACCACCCTCACAGCAAAGAATTTCTTTCTGGTATCTCATCTCAATCTCCCCTCTTCCAATTTAAAACCGTTCCCCCTTGTCCTGTCCCTGCACTCCCTGACAAAGAGTCCCTCCCCAGCTCTCCTGGAGCTCCCTTCAGATATTGGGAGGCTGCTCTGAGGTCTCCCTGGAGCCTTCTCTTCTCCAGGCTGAACAACCCCAGCTCTCTCAGCCTGTCTTCACAGCAGAGGTTCTCCAGCCCTCTCATCATCTTGGTGGCCCTCCACTGGACCCGTTCCAAGAGGTCCATGTCCTTCCTGTGCTGAGGACTCCAGAGCTGGACACAATGCTCCAGATTTGGGTCTCACCAGAGCAGAGCAGAGGGGTAGAATCACCTCCCTGGCCCTGCTGGCCACACTTCTCTTGATGCAGCCCAGGATGGGGTTGGCTTTCTGGGCTGCCAGTGCACATTGCCAGCTCATGTTGAGCTTCTCATCCACAAGCACTCCCAAGTCCTTCTCCTCAGGGCTGTTCTCCAGCCATTCTCTGCCCAACCTGTATTTGTGCCTGGGGTTGCCACATCCCAGGTGAGGACCCTGCACTTGGCTTGGTTGAACTTCATGAGGTTTGCACAGACCCACCTCTCAAGTCTGTCCAGGTCCCTCTGGATGCCATCCCTTCCCCCCAGCGTGTCGGACCATGCCACCAAGCTTGGTGTCATCAGCAAATGTTTTTTCCATTGGAGGTTACTGTCAGGATTCAGGTGTTACGATGAGGCTGACAATCCTGTATCAACATGTATCAAGCCAAGAGCTTCCTAGCGAATGCAATTGCTCCAAAACTTATAGATCTTGGGTGCCTTTGCAAATAAATGCAGAACTGAGTCCTGAATTCTTGAATGTGCTCTGAACTTCCTTGTAGGTGGCTGAGGTTGTGTACTGGGGCAGTGTGTGACTTGACAATGCCGTATTTTATCTGGTGGAGGTCCCACAAGGCCAGAGGTTGGTAGTTGATAGTTATTTGCTGCTAATTTTGGAGCCTGATGTGGTACGTGAGATGACTTGACTTTAACCTGAAACGTTTTCCACGCTTCAACTTGAGCGTGAGTTTTTACGGTTTTTGCCACAGATCACAAATGCAAGTTTGTGACTTACTTTCGTCATTAATCACCCAAGTCAATTTTCCATTTGGTTGGGTTTGCTGTTAGTTCAGTGATATACAGCCGTAGCAAATGAAAGGAGTTGTGGGTTTTCTCGTTTCAAAGGGCAAAAAGCCCAATTTTAGGTGCACTGGAGGTTGCCCTTTCATCCCACTGGAGGGGGGGACCTTTTAGGGTAGTCTTCTCCAGTTCCTTTGGACCAGAATTTGCCCTTCCCAGAACTAGAGAGAAATAAGCTTACAGTGTTAGTACCCTATAGTCTTTAATATTTGGGAAAAGAGCAAGGCAGGTGTTAGAAATAAATATTTGACAAAAACGCTGCATTTGTTAAATATCGAAGGGGTAGGAAAAAAAAGAGTTTTCTTGGCTTTTTCTCTTCAGGGACAGAAGGAGACAATGAACTGCCTCGCAGTGGGCGAATGGTGCCTGTCTGTAACGATGATTAGGTAGATAAAGGATAGATATGTGTTGTGAAGCTTCAGGCAGATGACTGTAGATGCCGGATGAGATGCAGTCGTCGCTGCTCAGCCCCTGTGCCTGTTTCACTCTGGTTGATTTTCATGCCTGCGTTGCGCCGCATCCTGAATAAAATCACAGATCTGTCTTGTCCACCCAACGCCATCTCGCCCAGTTTTGATGGTTACGCGTCGTAATACTAACCGGTTGGACGTTAAGACCTTTGCGGAATTGCTCGTTCCTTTTTTTTTTTTCCCCCAGTGATTTTAAAATATGAAAGCCATCAGGAGGGTTGAAGCTGATTTATCAAAAGGGAAAAAAAAAAAAAATAAAAAAATTCACAAAATGTGTTTGGAGTATTGAACTGCCGTTGACATCTAAAGTCCCAACCATGCTGTTTTCCTCCACACTCCAGCAATCAGGACATCCAGCAAACCCATAAAAAACCAAACTAATAGCATGAATATTCAGTGACCTAGAATACTAATTATTGTCATGAATATTAATGTGATCGGACTTGCTTTTTCCTCTTCTCTTTCTCTGGCTCTTTTTTTTCTTTTTTTTTTTTTCCTTTTTTTTTTTTTTTTTTTTTTTTTTTCTCTCTCCACTCAGCCGGCTCTAAAGATGGACCATAATGAGAGCATTTAAGAGAGAGAGCGCTCTCCGCCGTGACAGGGACCGGGGTAATAAGGAGAGCTTGATTAACGTGGTGCACTTGGGGGAGAGATGAGAAGATTCACGTGGGCCTGTTGTGGGGGAGGCAATGAGGCACCGGCGGCTGTGTTGCTGCTCCCTCAGATTAATGAGGCCTAAGAGTGCATTAGGAACAGTGACAAAGGTTTGATCTAATGGGCTCAGTCATTTTTCCTTTGAGTGACAGACGCACAGAAGTAATTGGCTGTGCAGAATGGCAGCTCATTGGCAGTACTTAAGGATACATTATCCCCGTTGTGTGGCCCGCAGAGGCTGTTTATCAAAACTGCTCACACTGCAGACATGCATTCACTTAGCTGCTGTTACAGTGGCAATAGCTATTAAAAAAAAAAAAAAAAAAAAAGAGAGAGAGAGAGAAAAAAAAAAAAAGTCATCATCTCGCATTCGTTATCTATTGTCTCTCTCTTTTTCAAAAATAAAGTTTCTTTGTTCCGTTTTCTTAAGAGCCTGGAGGATGGTTGGATGCCGGCAGTCGTCCTTCCCCATCCTGAAGAGGCTCTGGTTGCAGCTCATGAAGTTTGGGGGGGTTTGTAGGCTCCTGGAGAGCTCCCAAAGTTAGTTCAGTTAATTTGACCAGGTTTGGTACAGATGCGGCGCACAGGTAAGACACCCCCACACCCCCTTTCCAATCTCATTATTAATAACTCCCACCGCCAGTCAAAGGGATTAGGAAGCATTTTTATATCTTTTGCCTCAGGCCCCTGCATTACTTGGCATGCGAGCAGCATAATACCATAGAATTACTTCATTTTGTGCTGTTATTTTTTTTTTGCCAAGCTAAATTCACAATTGTTAACAGGATTCACAGCCGACAACAATACGAAGTAGAGCATTTGCCAGTGTAAAATGGTCTTGAAGATGTAGTGCCTTAACAAGCAGGTAACCTCCATCAGGACTTGGCCAGAAAGTGAAGGATACCTTATTTATTGCTGTTATTTGTTAAAACTGCAGGAAAAATAAGTAATATGCCTACTGGGAAGGGAAAGCACGCTTTGATCCCAGCAGAATGAATAGTCTGGGGTCTTGAGCAGAAGCCCTCGGTGAAGATCTTGGGTTTAACTTTCTTTTAGATGAGTTGTCTCCTCTGATGACTTGATTTTCCTCCACCCTTGCTGTGTTGGTTTGGCGTGCTCTGAGAATAATAACTTTTCTCGTTATGCTCCCAGCACCATGTCCTTCCCCACCAGGGTATTTCTTGGCATTGCCTTGTTTGTTCATTAGTATTGACCCTTCTCAATTTGTACCCTCCTAATCAAGCCTGCTTCTCAGAGGCTGCCCTGCCAGGCGGCCAGAGGAAGGTCTTCTTCAGTTAATAGCTGCTTATCTTCAGGAAATTTGTTCAGGTAATAGATGCTTCTGAAGAAAATAATAAAAATAGGTTAAACCCAAAGCAAGCCATCTGCTGCAGTATTGAAAGTGATTGTTCTTGTATTGGAGGCGAGTTTCAATGCTGAAACCAGTGTGTTTTGGAAAGGTACTGTTGTCTCAGTCTTTCTTGTTCCATGGTTGGAGTCGATGATCCCAAGGGTCTCTTCGAACCTGAATGATTCTATGTATAAGTAACCCCAAGTTACTTAGGTCCCTGATAAGCCCAATGCAGAAAATAGGTGCTTTTTGTATGCTGCTGTCAGATCAAAACAGGAATCCGCAGCAATACTTTAGTAGGGGTTTTCCCCCCATTAATAAAACCACTCAAGAACCTGGTTATGGAAGTTGGAGCTCTCCAGTTCTGGTCCCACGGATGATGTTCCTGAGAACGTGGCCAGACAGTGAGTGCCCTGACACCTGGGCAGTGCCTTCCATTCCCATGGAAGACGTTACTCAATTGGAGAGGCAAGAAAGTGTAACTAGATTTCAGATTTCACTGCAGGTTGTGATCTCCAGAGTTGGTGAGGAGGAAAGGAAGGAGGATGCATCTGTCAAAGATGGATGCTGGGGTCCGATTTCACTGCAGGTTGTGATCTCCAGAGTTGACGAGGGAAGGAGGATGCATCTGTCAAAGACGGATGCTGGGGTCCAGAAAAGCCATTCCTAAATTTTCCACAGCTAAAACAGGCGTTACCCCAGCAAAGCAGAAGGCACAAAGTGGCACTGCTTGGATGGTCAGCCACTTCTTAGGAAAGTTTTGTCCATCAGGAAAATTTCTTCCCAACTCAAAAAGCCATTCCTAAATTTTCCACAGCTAAAACAGGCGTTACCCCAGCAAAGCAGAAGGCACAAAGTGGCACTGCTTGGATGGTCAGCCACTTCTTAGGAAAGTTTTGTCCATCAGGAAAATTTCTTCCCAACTCAGGGAATTAGTTCACAAACGTAATGCAGAATTGAAGGACGGGGAAGGGAATGCTTTTCATCATCTTGCAGGTGGCAAAGGAGCCTTTCTCACTTTCCTTTTGCCCCCCAGATGCCTGAAGAACCTTCAGGGAGCAGTGTTGGGTATGGGTTTTGAACGGGTGACCAACAGCCAATCTCATCTAGTTGGCAGTGCCTTTTACTGAATTAGAGGGCATTTCAAGAATAGGCAGTATTCCTGCAACATAAATTGACCCAACATGATTTGAAACAATTAACCCTCTGATATCAAGAGTCAGGATTTCCTGACCCACAACTCTAATGCATTTTTCATTAGTTCTAACAGCTGGTGAGCGCAGCCCTCTGGCCTTAAGAGTTTTATTTCTTTCTTTTTTTTTTTTTGGAAGAGAAACTTGTGGTGAACACGAAGAGCATATCACAAATAAAACATGGCCCTGGTGAAAGCGTAGCAGTGGGCTGTAGTTCATCTGATTCCATCTTTCCCTGCTTCTGTGCAGCCTCTCTCTGCGGGTGTCATACGCTGCTGCTTCATGGAAAAATATAGTTCTGCTTCACGACTCTGGCAATGTCTGCTTGTCTCATAAATTCCAGAGTATATTAGTTGTACTCCGGAATATAAAACTTCTCCTAACTGATTTGTTTGGGAGAAGTCACAGATGTCTCTGCGGCAGGGAATGGAGACCACCTCCCTGTATTTAAGTCGCTCGTATCGCACTTTTTAGGGTATAATTGTGAATTATATTCATTCTGCATTTGTCGTTAATGGGTAGCATCACTGGTGAAGGCTTGGGTTCAAGTGATGAGTCTGCTAAAATAACCTGTCCTGCCCAGTGAGGATTCACTGGATTATTTTTGTTAAGATAATGCAAAAGAGGGATTGCTAAAATGCTGTCCAGCCTACTCTTCTGTTGCAATATGACAAAAACCCTGAATAGTTGGGGTTTTTTTGGTGGACACTTTGCATGTAAGGTAATGTTTATGTTGCACTTTATTGTATATTTTGTTAAAACTTGTGTAATACCCGGATTCTTTCTCTTTCTGGTTTTACTGACTCGATGTGCACTCCGTGCCTTGTATGGCCCCGTGTCTGTCAATCGTTGTTGTTTTCCTAATGTTTCTAAGTATCATAATCTGATGTTGCATTTATGGTCTGTTGTTTTGTAAATCTGAAACAAGAGTGTATGAAGAGATTCCTTCCCTCTGTGGGTAGGAGATGGAGACACATTCAGCCCCCAGAGTGTCTCTTTCTGTCACCCTCTTAACGCATCCATACCCACACCCAGCCATGCCCTCCTCTGCTTAATTCCTCTTATCCCAAGTCTCTTGTCTTGACTTGCTCTTTGCTGTTGGTGCCTATTTACACTGAATAAACGGAGATATAAATTGGACTTTGTGGGAGCCCGCTCTTCTTTTCTCAAAGGCTCTTCTGCCGAGCGTTGGCCAAACCTGGAAATTATCTTGAATCTTAATTTGGATGGGTTTTGTGGAGCTTAATTGTTTGAACATTTTGTAAGTGCGATCATAACGGGGTATTTTATAATATCAGAAAAGATAGTTTTAATAAAGCTGTCTAGAGCTAGAAAGAGGAACTCTTCCTTTGATGCTTCTTTGGTAGATGAAAACATTTTTGTTCAATAGGAGACCAGCATCTTTTTTTCCTCATTTGAGACCAGTTCTGGCAACATACTGATATTCATTCAAATATAAATGCCATATTCACTTTGAAATGCAAATTGTTTAAAGAAAAATAGCATATGGTAGAGGTAAGTACCTTTTCAAATCAGCTCCCACACTTTAGGGATGTGAGTACAGCTAAAATTATTCTTTGGAAAGAATCTGGAGCCTTTGACACATTGAAGCTTGAACTAATCAAGGCTTCCCAGTAAGCATATACACATATCCATATCAAGGAAACAGTGCTGAGAATACATGGATTAGCATAGTAATTTAACTGCCCCCTGCTAATCAACTTAAGCAACCAGCTGATGCATATATGATGTATTTGAAGAGGCACTCTTTCACAGCTCCAGAATGGGCCAGGTAGTTGACCACGGATTTCATGTTAATGTTGAGAGAGAGATGTATCTGTCTACATATAGATATATACACATATGTGTGGGTATATGGGGGGGACGACAGATGCAGCATGCATTAAGGCATTGCTTGGAAAAGCTTGATGTAAAGGTTTTATATGCCTAACCCAAAATGTGGTGATTTCCTTTCCTCTTTTTAGCTTGTCCTCCTTCCTCTTTTGCTTGTCTGCAAAAAGCTGAGATGATTTCTGCTGTTGAGGCTTTATCCCTCAGCAAAAATAAAGGAGAGTTGCTCTGTGGGGATCCGAGGTTTTATATGCCTAACCCAAAATGTGGTGCTTTCCTTTCCTCTTTTTAGCTGTCTCTTGCTTGTCTGCAAAAAAACCGAGATCATTTCTGCTGTTGAGGCTTTATTCCTGAGCAAATATAAAGGAGAGTTGCTTTGTGGAGGTCCAGATTGGGGTTTGCCTGTTATATATATTATAGATGGAGAAAAAACACGTATATTTATATTTTATAGATGGGGGAAAAAAGGTAGGACTGTTTTGTAGAAGCTTTGTGCAGCCTACAGAGTGTGCAAGAGCTGCAGCTGACTTCCAGTAGTCCTTGTTTGGCTGTGACAGCATTAGTGCCTGCTGGGGTGGTGGAATACATTTCCTGGGCATGCTGCCATTAGACCAAAAAGTGGAAAAATTAGCAATGGGTTGGGAAATAACGATTTTTAACTAAGGTTGTAAGTAACAAGTTTGTGCTAGAGTGGAACGCATTCAGGAGGGGGAGAGGAAAGGGCACACTGTTTTCTGTAGTTCAGCCCTTCTGATAGCTACACACGAGTTCTGGCTTGGATGGTATGATACATCATGAAAATCTTACAGCGCGTGAAGGAAGTGGAATTTAACCTTGAGTAAATGTTATCACAAGGGTTACAGGTTGGAGAGTGATCAGACTATGGCAAGAGAAAAGACAGAGGTGAGCTGGGTTGCATCATTCATCAGTAAAGTGTTACATGATGGGACTTGGCACCTGTTTGTTGCTAGCAGCCCATGCCTTTCAAAAACGTGAAGGGAAAGAAAAAATCCTCTTTGATTTGCAGAGTAAGTCACTTCCTCAGCAGGCTAAAGCCATAACAAGGGGCATGGAGTTTCAGAGGAATGGCACTAAGGTGAACGTAAAGCTATTAGTGTTTTCGTGGTGATGTAGAACTCCTGATATTATGCTGGATATCCTATAAAATTTTTGATTTTGCATCATGGTTACAAAGTTGACTGGACACTTCTGTTCAAAAATTTGGGAACTAGGTGGGAAGATGTCAGCATACAATTACTGCTGCTCTCTGCAGCAGAGTAGAGGGGATGTGTCGTCCAGGTGAAGAGGTCCAGTAATTGTTCCCATTTTCCCGTGATACTCTAGGAAATGCTCCATCTTGGCTTTCACGTACCATTTTTCTCCTTCCTGATCTTTGTCATGAGGGTGCTTTTGCAGGAATTCATCACACGTGGCTTCCCATTTCACTAGGTGCAACGTGGAAGATGGCTACAGGCTAAACGTGTGCTTTTGGGGCATTGCTCTTGAGCCTGGCAGGGCTAGATGCTTGTGAAAAAAGAAGTTGTTTCCAAATAGGATGGTCCCAAAGATGTTACAGCACAAATGAAGCAAAACAAAGAATTTGGATTAATCTGCTGTGTACTTGTCACCTGTAAGTTTGGTTCAGTAAACTCGTTTTCGAAGTTAAAGGCTAATAAACAAAATCAGAAACAAGAGCAGAAAAAAATGGGTAACTTTTCTGTAAGTTCTTTTATCAACAGTAAAAATTTCAAGGACCTCTGGGTATCTCTTGTCCTGTGACTGCAACTCATAATGCAATCAAAGGAAGTGCAGCCATTTTACTGCTTAAGATGTACCAAAGTGCAAATTGTTGACAGTATTTTGAATCAAATGGGAATACAGAGTAGCTTCTGAGCTCAGAAAGGTTCTCTTATTTTGCTTTGGGATGGAAGGAAAAAAGAAAAAGCCTGTTCTGTTCAGACACCCCTGGAAATTTTGGTTGAAAGGGACCTCTGGAGATCATCTGCACCATCCTTTCTGCTTGAAGAAGCAGGACTTGTCACCAGGGTTGGGAAGGTTCAGTTGTGTCTTTGTGTGGTTGAGCTTTGGAAATTTGAGAGGATGGAGATCCCCCAGCTTCTTTTGGTAGCCCGTTGCAGTGCTGCATTATGAACTTTCCAAGCTGTAGTGTTGCTGCTGTTTTCTATCATCCTTAACTAAAAAGCTTTATTAAATCAGGCATTATCCTCCTGTTCACCAGCCTAAACCAGCCCAACTCCCTCAGCACTCATGGGCCACGTGGATCAGACCTTTGGCTGTCTTGGCAGTTCTTTGCTGGCTCTTCTCCCATGTCCTGACAGTCCTCCTGAAGTGAGGGACCCAGAACTGAGTGTACAGTGTTTCAGATGCCCATCGTGCTGTTCTCAGCTCATGGTTTGTGTTGAGTATGGTGTTACCACACGTTCTGGCATCCGTTGTTGACATTTGAGTTCTTCACAGCAGTGCTGCTACTCAACCAACTGGTCCCCAGTCCCCCTGCTGCTCTGATGTCCCAGGAGCAGAGGTTGGGGACTTCTCCATGTCCAACCACATGGTGTTTATATTGGCCTAAATCTCAAGTTGCTAGAGTCCGTTTGGTCTCAAGCTCTAGCGTTCATGTCAGCCACTCCCTTTAATTTGGTTTATCATTAAAATAGTTGGTTAATGTTCATAGTTCTTCTGGATTGTGAAAACCAGAAGAAACCCCTGCTGGCTGTCTCAAAGTGAGCATCAGCAGCATCACAGAAATTCATTTGGAAGGAGGTATTTCTTATGAGACCTCAAAATATGTACCACCACATAGTCTTTCCATCTTCTATTGTGACTTTAAGGTACCAAGCTATAATTTAATCTTCTGCCTTGTACCTTGGTTTCTGTAGGCCTGATTTCTTTGCTGAATGTTTCTTTGGAAAATGTCTTTAGAAGGTGTTAAACCACCAGTACTAGCAAATTGCTCTCAGCTGATGGAGTCAAGCACACAAGAGAAAGAGGACCAGTTGTTTGAAGCATACTTTTTTTATAAAATTTGGTAGATGATGCTCTGTGGAATCCTTTTGGACAAAAGGGTTGCCCAGGGAAGGCGTTTAGAGAGGAATTATGTGCCAGTAGCTAAAGCACTGCCTTGGGAGATCCCAACATGGTTCCAAAATCCACCTTAGACTTTGCACAATTGCACACATTAGTTTATCTGTATGTATTTCGTGTCTCCTTTGTAGAGATTGCCAAACAGAAGTTCTTGAGACTGATTAAGTGCATTCAAGACTCAGGTGGACAGATACTGTAGTGATGGATCTGTGTTAAGGACTGAAGATGAGATTTAGTCTTGGGAAAGGGGAGGAGAGAAAGGGACAATTATGCCAACTCTAATAAACACAAAGTAGTTCACTAAGCTCTGCTGTCTTCCCAAAGGCTGCTCTGGGAAAAGACATAATGATAGAACTGGGAGTCAGGAGATGTGGGTTTTATTTTCAAGTCTGCCACAATCTTCCTTTGTGGCCCTGGGTCATTTAACCTCTGAAAAATGGGGAAAATGATAGCAGATAATTAACAACCTCACAGGAGCATTGAAAATTAATTCATTAATTTTTCTGAACTCATCAGTAGAAGGTGCAATAGAAATGCAAAGTGTTAGGGTATTTTATAAAATTGTGTCTGTTTCTTTCTCGTTACATGTGTTTTTAGAGAGTGTTCTTAAATCCACAGAAGATCTGTGGGGTACCTTTTGAAAGCCTGTCAGGAGGAATGAAGTAAAATATTTGTATCTTTGTACTATGCAAGTCCTGTGCTGGTATGGAGTAAAATGTGCTCAGAAACCAAAACTAGAGAGTACCCTTTGGTCCATATCAAACTATGGGTAAGACCATGAAAAACCTGAGTTTCTGGAAAAGGTGTTAATGGTTTTGACTCTAAAATTTATTCAACCAGATCATGCTTTTCCTGTTTTGTGGTGAGAAACCTGTCCCTGTTGCTCCCCCTCGCACACACCTCCCAGCCTTTTATTGTCCTAGACCTTAATGATCATGAAAATACTAAAATTATTTCTAGTGCTTACTGGGTGACGGCTATATTCTTTGTATCTCAGCTTTTGCGTTGTAGGCCTTCGGTTAGAGTTGTGGAGGTTGTGTTCCTGTGGGACGAGACACAGGAGTGATATTTGCAGTCAATGGAACAAGCCTCTAGTGCGTGCTTTGTGTCACGATGTTGTTTTAAGATTAAAAAACAAGTTTTTTGCTTGGTCTCGCAACGCTGGTGGTTATTTGCCTCCCCATCGCTGTGTACTTGGCTTCGCTTGGGGGACATACTAATGTGAAATATTATTTAGAGGTAGATTGTTTTGAACTCTTTAAGTTGGCTTAGTTGGCTCATCTTGGTTGCTTGTGTAAACGGTGGTTTTCAGGAATAAATTTGTTTTCTGTGCACAGTCTGTCTTTCGTGCTCTACCT
>NW_015091719.1:672557-715510 GCF_001431845.1 Calidris pugnax | reverse complement strand
GGAAGGAGGATGCATCTGTCAAAGACGGATGCTGGGGTCCAGAAAAGCCATTCCTAAATTTTCCACAGCTAAAGCAGGTGTTACCCCAGCAAAGCAGAAGGCAGGAAGTGGCACTGCTTGGATGGTCAGCCACTTCTTAGGAAAGTTTTGTCCATCAGGAAAATTTCTTCCCAACTCAGGGAATTAGTTCACAAACGTAATGCAGAATTGAAGGACGGGGAAGGGAATGCTTTTCATCATCTTGCAGGTGGCAAAGGAGCCTTTCTCACTTTCCTTTTGCCCCCCAGATGCCTGAAGAACCTTCAGGGAGCAGTGTTGGGTATGGGTTTTGAACGGGTGACCAACAGCCAATCTCATCTAGTTGGCAGTGCCTTTTACTGAATTAGAGGGCATTTCAAGAATAGGCAGTATTCCTGCAACATAAATTGACCCAACATGATTTGAAACAATTAACCCTCTGATATCAAGAGTCAGGATTTCCTGACCCACAACTCTAATGCATTTTTCATTAGTTCTAACAGCTGGTGAGCGCAGCCCTCTGGCCTTAAGAGGTTTATTTCTTTCTTTTTTTTTTTTTGGAAGAGAAACTTGTGGTGAACACGAAGAGCATATCACAAATAAAACATGGCCCTGGTGAAAGCGTAGCAGTGGGCTGTAGTTCATCTGATTCCATCTTTCCCTGCTTCTGTGCAGCCTCTCTCTGCGGGTGTCATACGCTGCTGCTTCATGGAAAAATATAGTTCTGCTTCACGACTCTGGCAATGTCTGCTTGTCTCATAAATTCCAGAGTATATTAGTTGTACTCCGGAATATAAAACTTCTCCTAACTGATTTGTTTGGGAGAAGTCACAGATGTCTCTGCGGTAGGGAATGGAGACCACCTCCCTGTATTTAAGTCGCTCGTATCGCACTTTTTAGGGTATAATTGTGAATTATATTCATTCTGCATTTGTCGTTAATGGGTAGCATCACTGGTGAAGGCTTGGGTTCAAGTGATGAGTCTGCTAAAATAACCTTTCCTGCCCAGTGAGGATTCACTGGATTATTTTTGTTAAGATAATGCAAAAGAGGGATTGCTAAAATGCTGTCCAGCCTACTCTTCTGTTGCAATATGACAAAAACCCTGAATAGTTGGGGTTTTTTTGGTGGACACTTTGCATGTAAGGTAATGTTTATGTTGCACTTTATTGTATATTTTGTTAAAACTTGTGTAATACCCGGATTCTTTCTCTTTCTGGTTTTACTGACTCGATGTGCACTCCGTGCCTTGTATGGCCCCGTGTCTGTCAATCGTTGTTGTTTTCCTAATGTTTCTAAGTATCATAATCTGATGTTGCATTTATGGTCTGTTGTTTTGTAAATCTGAAACAAGAGTGTATGAAGAGATTCCTTCCCTCTGTGGGTAGGAGATGGAGACACATTCAGCCCCCAGAGTGTCTCTTTCTGTCACCCTCTTAACGCATCCATACCCACACCCAGCCATGCCCTCCTTTGCTTAATTCCTCTTATCCCAAGTCTCTTGTCTTGACTTGCTCTTTGCTGTTGGTGCCTATTTACACTGAATAAACGGAGATATAAATTGGACTTTGTGGGAGCCCGCTCTTCTTTTCTCAAAGGCTCTTCTGCCGAGCGTTGGCCAAACCTGGAAATTATCTTGAATCTTAATTTGGATGGGTTTTGTGGAGCTTAATTGTTTGAACATTTTGTAAGTGCGATCATAACGGGGTATTTTATAATATCAGAAAAGATAGTTTTAATAAAGCTGTCTAGAGCTAGAAAGAGGAACTCTTCCTTTGATGCTTCTTTGGTAGATGAAAACATTTTTGTTCAATAGGAGACCAGCATCTTTTTTTCCTCATTTGAGACCAGTTCTGGCAACATACTGATATTCATTCAAATATAAATGCCATATTCACTTTGAAATGCAAATTGTTTAAAGAAAAATAGCATATGGTAGAGGTAAGTACCTTTTCAAATCAGCTCCCACACTTTAGGGATGTGAGTACAGCTAAAATTATTCTTTGGAAAGAATCTGGAGCCTTTGACACATTGAAGCTTGAACTAATCAAGGCTTCCCAGTAAGCATATACACATATCCATATCAAGGAAACAGTGCTGAGAATACATGGATTAGCATAGTAATTTAACTGCCCCCTGCTAATCAACTTAAGCAACCAGCTGATGCATATATGATGTATTTGAAGAGGCACTCTTTCACAGCTCCAGAATGGGCCAGGTAGTTGACCACGGATTTCATGTTAATGTTGAGAGAGAGATGTATCTGTCTACATATAGATATATACACATATGTGTGGGTATATGGGGGGGACGACAGATGCAGCATGCATTAAGGCATTGCTTGGAAAAGCTTGATGTAAAGGTTTTATATGCCTAACCCAAAATGTGGTGATTTCCTTTCCTCTTTTTAGCTTGTCCTCCTTCCTCTTTTGCTTGTCTGCAAAAAGCTGAGATGATTTCTGCTGTTGAGGCTTTATCCCTCAGCAAAAATAAAGGAGAGTTGCTCTGTGGGGATCCGGATTGGGGTTTGCCTGTTATATATATTATAGATGGAGAAAAAACACGTATATTTATATTTTATAGATGGGGGAAAAAAGGTAGGACTGTTTTGTAGAAGCTTTGTGCAGCCTACAGAGTGTGCAAGAGCTGCAGCTGACTTCCAGTAGTCCTTGTTTGGCTGTGACAGCATTAGTGCCTGCTGGGGTGGTGGAATACATTTCCTGGGCATGCTGCCATTAGACCAAAAAGTGGAAAAATTAGCAATGGGTTGGGAAATAACGATTTTTAACTAAGGTTGTAAGTAACAAGTTTGTGCTAGAGTGGAACGCATTCAGGAGGGGGAGAGGAAAGGGCACACTGTTTTCTGTAGTTCAGCCCTTCTGATAGCTACACACGAGTTCTGGCTTGGATGGTATGATACATCATGAAAATCTTACAGCACGTGAAGAAAGTGGAATTTAACCTTGAGTAAATGTTATCACAAGGGTTACAGGTTGGAGAGTGATCAGACTATGGCAAGAGAAAAGACAGAGGTGAGCTGGGTTGCATCATTCATCAGTAAAGTGTTACATGATGGGACTTGGCACCTGTTTGTTGCTAGCAGCCCATGCCTTTCAGAAACGTGAAGGGAAAGAAAAAATCCTCTTTGATTTGCAGAATAAGTCACTTCCTCAGCAGGCTAAAGCCATAACAAGGGGCATGGAGTTTCAGAGGAATGGCACTAAGGTGAACGTAAAGCTATTAGTGTTTTCGTGGTGATGTAGAACTCCTGATATTATGCTGGATATCCTATAAAATTTTTGATTTTGCATCATGGTTACAAAGTTGACTGGACACTTCTGTTCAAAAATTTGGGAACTAGGTGGGAAGATGTCAGCATACAATTACTGCTGCTCTCTGCAGCAGAGTAAAGGGGATGTGTCATCCAGGTGAAGAGGTCCAGTAATTATTGCCATTTTCCTGTGATAATTACAATTACTGCTGCTCTCTGCAGCAGAGTAGAGGGGATGTGTCGTCCAGGTGAAGAGGTCCAGTAATTGTTCCCATTTTCCCGTGATACTCTAGGAAATGCTCCATCTTGGCTTTCACGTACCATTTTTCTCCTTCCTGATCTTTGTCATGAGGGTGCTTTTGCAGGAATTCATCACACGTGGCTTCCCATTTCACTAGGTGCAACGTGGAAGATGGCTACAGGCTAAACGTGTGCTTTTGGGGCATTGCTCTTGAGCCTGGCAGGGCTAGATGCTTGTGAAAAAAGAAGTTATTTCCAAAGTCATTTACCGCTAATAATCTTCGGATGCCCCCAAAGATGTTGCAGCGCAAACAGCAGGGCTAGATGCTTGTGAAAAAAGAAGTTGTTTCCAAATAGGATGGTCCCAAAGATGTTACAGCACAAATGAAGCAAAACAAAGAATTTGGATTAATCTGCTGTGTACTTGTCACCTGTAAGTTTGGTTCAGTAAACTCGTTTTCGAAGTTAAAGGCTAATAAACAAAATCAGAAACAAGAGCAGAAAAAAATGGGTAACTTTTCTGTAAGTTCTTTTATCAACAGTAAAAATTTCAAGGACCTCTGGGTATCTCTTGTCCTGTGACTGCAACTCATAATGCAATCAAAGGAAGTGCAGCCATTTTACTGCTTAAGATGTACCAAAGTGCAAATTGTTGACAGTATTTTGAATCAAATGGGAATACAGAGTAGCTTCTGAGCTCAGAAAGGTTCTCTTATTTTGCTTTGGGATGGAAGGAAAAAAGAAAAAGCCTGTTCTGTTCAGACACCCCTGGAAATTTTGGTTGAAAGGGACCTCTGGAGATCATCTGCACCATCCTTTCTGCTTGAAGAAGCAGGACTTGTCACCAGGGTTGGGAAGGTTCAGTTGTGTCTTTGTGTGGTTGAGCTTTGGAAATTTGAGAGGATGGAGATCCCCCAGCTTCTTTTGGTAGCCCGTTGCAGTGCTGCATTATGAACTTTCCAAGCTGTAGTGTTGCTGCTGTTTTCTATCATCCTTAACTAAAAAGCTTTATTAAATCAGGCATTATCCTCCTGTTCACCAGCCTAAACCAGCCCAACTCCCTCAGCACTCATGGGCCACGTGGATCAGACCTTTGGCTGTCTTGGCAGTTCTTTGCTGGCTCTTCTCCCATGTCCTGACAGTCCTCCTGAAGTGAGGGACCCAGAACTGAGTGTACAGTGTTTCAGATGCCCATCGTGCTGTTCTCAGCTCATGGTTTGTGTTGAGTATGGTGTTACCACACGTTCTGGCATCCGTTGTTGACATTTGAGTTCTTCACAGCAGTGCTGCTACTCAACCAACTGGTCCCCAGTCCCCCTGCTGCTCTGATGTCCCAGGAGCAGAGGTTGGGGACTTCTCCATGTCCAACCACATGGTGTTTATATTGGCCTAAATCTCAAGTTGCTAGAGTCCGTTTGGTCTCAAGCTCTAGCGTTCATGTCAGCCACTCCCTTTAATTTGGTTTATCATTAAAATAGTTGGTTAATGTTCATAGTTCTTCTGGATTGTGAAAACCAGAAGAAACCCCTGCTGGCTGTCTCAAAGTGAGCATCAGCAGCATCACAGAAATTCATTTGGAAGGAGGTGTTTCTTATGAGACCTCAAAATATGTACCACCACATAGTCTTTCCATCTTCTATTGTGACTTTAAGGTACCAAGCTATAATTTAATCTTCTGCCTTGTACCTTGGTTTCTGTAGGCCTGATTTCTTTGCTGAATGTTTCTTTGGAAAATGTCTTTAGAAGGTGTTAAACCACCAGTACTAGCAAATTGCTCTCAGCTGATGGAGTCAAGCACACAAGAGAAAGAGGACCAGTTGTTTGAAGCATACTTTTTTTATAAAATTTGGTAGATGATGCTCTGTGGAATCCTTTTGGACAAAAGGGTTGCCCAGGGAAGGCGTTTAGAGAGGAATTATGTGCCAGTAGCTAAAGCACTGCCTTGGGAGATCCCAACATGGTTCCAAAATCCACCTTAGACTTTGCACAATTGCACACATTAGTTTATCTGTGTGTATTTCGTGTCTCCTTTGTAGAGATTGCCAAACAGAAGTTCTTGAGACTGATTAAGTGCATTCAAGACTCAGGTGGACAGATACTGTAGTGATGGATCTGTGTTAAGGACTGAAGATGAGATTTAGTCTTGGGAAAGGGGAGGAGAGAAAGGGACAATTATGCCAACTCTAATAAACACAAAGTAGTTCACTAAGCTCTGCTGTCTTCCCAAAGGCTGCTCTGGGAAAAGACATAATGATAGAACTGGGAGTCAGGAGATGTGGGTTTTATTTTCAAGTCTGCCACAATCTTCCTTTGTGGCCCTGGGTCATTTAACCTCTGAAAAATGGGGAAAATGATAGCAGATAATTAACAACCTCACAGGAGCATTGAAAATTAATTCATTAATTTTTCTGAACTCATCAGTAGAAGGTGCAATAGAAATGCAAAGTGTTAGGGTATTTTATAAAATTGTGTCTGTTTCTTTCTCGTTACATGTGTTTTTAGAGAGTGTTCTTAAATCCACAGAAGATCTGTGGGGTACCTTTTGAAAGCCTGTCAGGAGGAATGAAGTAAAATATTTGTATCTTTGTAATATGCAAGTCCTGTGCTATGTATGGAGTAAAATGTGCTCAGAAACCAAAACTAGAGAGTACCCTTTGGTCCATATCAAACTATGGGTAAGACCATGAAAAACCTGAGTTTCTGGAAAAGGTGTTAATGGTTTTGACTCTAAAATTTATTCAACCAGATCATGCTTTTCCTGTTTTGTGGTGAGAAACCTGTCCCTGTTGCTCCCCCTCGCACACACCTCCCAGCCTTTTATTGTCCTAGACCTTAATGATCATGAAAATACTAAAATTATTTCTAGTGCTTACTGGGTGACGGCTATATTCTTTGTATCTCAGCTTTTGCGTTGTAGGCCTTCGGTTAGAGTTGTGGAGGTTGTGTTCCTGTGGGACGAGACACAGGAGTGATATTTGCAGTCAATGGAACAAGCCTCTAGTGCGTGCTTTGTGTCACGATGTTGTTTTAAGATTAAAAAACAAGTTTTTTGCTTGGTCTCGCAACGCTGGTGGTTATTTGCCTCCCCATCGCTGTGTACTTGGCTTCGCTTGGGGGACATACTAATGTGAAATATTATTTAGAGGTAGATTGTTTTGAACTCTTTAAGTTGGCTTAGTTGGCTCATCTTGGTTGCTTGTGTAAACGGTGGTTTTCAGGAATAAATTTGTTTTCTGTGCACAGTCTGTCTTTCGTGCTCTACCTTTAACCAATGGAGAACATTTACAAAACGGGACTGGTAGCAGGCTTGTGGAAGATAAGAGTTTTCCAGAAGGTGAATGAACAGAATGAGCTGAAATCTTGAAATTTTAGGCGGTCAGAAGTTCCTAGCTGAGTTTGAGTGGACTGCTGAAATATTTGGTGCCCCAAACTGGTCACAGGGTTGTTGTCTTCAGAGTTTCAGGGAGAGCCGCGGTGGTTTTTGTGTTGGTTGAGTTAACCTCATTTTTGTGCCCTGTAAAGACGCACCCATCCATCTTCATGCCAAATCAACTTTTTATTCTCTATTGACACAATTTGTTTTCCATTTATGTCTAGGGAACGTGACTACTAGCACATCTGTGTCTCAGATGGCAAGTGGGATCAGTCTAGTCTCCTTCAACAGCCGTCCGGATGGTATGCATCAGCGCTCTTACTCGGTCTCCAGTGCAGATCAGTGGAGTGAGGCAACAGTCATTGCAAACTCTGGCATTAGCAGTGGTAAGAAACCTGGAGCTGGGAGGGGTTACAACTGCTTTGGGGTGAAGGGGGAGTTTTGGTGGTTTGATTTTTTTTAAAAAGAGAAGAAAAAAAAAAAAAAGACCTGATGTTCACCCAGGTACTCTGTGGGAGGCCAAACTTCCAGCATCTGAGAGAAAAATGGAGAAATTAGCTGAAAGAGAACAGGTCAATACAGTCCTTTTCCAGCAGGAAGAGCTAATGTAATTATAATACTGCTTAATTTTAATTTCAGGTATGTAATGTAGGGTGTTCACTTGATATTCTTGTTTCCTTACTCTGTGTGGTAGCTATTAGCAGTAAATTATCCTTCACATGTTTCCATGAGCATGTCCTTTCTCAGCTGTGATATTGCTTTCATGAATTCACACTCCTGGCATGGCTGTAGTGTTTTCTCTGTGGAGTGTTTAACAGCATTAAAAGGAGCAAACGCTCTTCCAGATGATGTTGTGCGATGGTCAGATTGTAACAGTGAAAGAGGGGTTGTTGTTTTTAATGGGCATGCATGATATTTGGTAACAAAATGGTGCATCTGGCCTCAACAGAGTGCCTGATCACTTCTCATGAGCAGCAGGTCTAGAGAGGTCATCCTTCCCCTCTGCTCTGCCCTGGTGAGGCCCCATCTGGAGCACTGGGTCCAGTTCTGGGCTCCCCAGTTCCAGAAGGACACGGAACTGCTGGAGAGGGTCCAGCAGAGGGCTACAAAGATGATTAGGAGTCTAGAACATCTCCCTCAGGAGGAGAGGCTGAGGGACTTGGGTCTTTTTAGTCCAGAGAAGAGAAGGCTGACGGGGTATCTGATCAATGCTGATAAATACTTCAAGGGAGGGTGTCAAGAGGATGGGGCTGGTCTTTTTTCAGTGGTGCCCAGGGACAGGACAAGAGGAAATGGGCACAAACTTGAATAGAAGAAGTTCCACCTCAACATGAGGAGGACCTTCTTTGCTGTGAGGGTGGCAGAGCCCTGGCAGAGGCTGCCCAGGGAGGTGGTGGAGTCTCCTTCTCTGGAGACATTCAAACCCCACCTGGAGACACGTTCCTGTGGGACCTGCTGTGGGTGGCCCTGCTTTGGCAGGGGGTTGGACTAGATGATCTCCAGAGGTCCCTTCCAACCCCATATCATTCTGTGATTCTGGGAAGGCCAGAGATATAATGCTCTTCACCTATAGCTGACCTGCTGCCTACACAAATGAGAGCATCCTTGGAGCAGCCATAGCTGTTCATCCAACAGAGGGGAGAAGGAAATTTGAATAGGACAGGAGAAGGGGGGAGGACAGCTGTTTCTGATGGCTATCCCTAAAATAGGGGGAATTATAGGAGTATAAGAACTATTTCACATGTCCCATGTGTATATGTCTGTGTGTATTTAAATATATATGTAGGTATCTGTATAAGCTTTGAGTTGACTATAGCCCTGCTACTACCTCTGAGTTTTTAAGAAGCTTTGGACAGTTTTTCAGTGCTACCCTATGAGAACAGAGAGTTTAAAATCTTGGCTCTGGGTGGCATTAATTGTCAAGTTTGGAGTTCCAGAAGCACATACATTTCTGGAGCTCTGAACTTGTGGGTAGCATCTTCAGGAGTGTGATATTTGCATCAAAATGGTACAGATTTTGACCAAGAATTTTTCAAGGCAAGCATCCCTTTTTTTTCTTTTTTTTTTTCCCCCCAGCCTTGGTGATAGGCAGAGATACTGCTAAACAGCATGATCAAATGCTTCAGCACCTCTCTTCTGTCTCAGCCCAACTCACCCTTTCCTTTCTAAACTTAGGGCAATCAGTACTGCCCTACGTGGATTCCTTCAGACTGAACTGGTTTCACACTTCAGGAGATTGTATTTCTCTCTCTTTTTCCCCGAGCTGCTTCGTCATTTGAATTCCCCTCAATTCTACTTCCCTTTTAAAAGGCTGTATCAAAAGTTTCGTCTTTTTGCGCCCTTCTTTTATGCTGTAGCTACTGTTTGCACAAGTAAAAACCGTTCCCCTCAATTCTACTTCCCTTTTAAAAGGTTGTATCAAAGTTTTGTCTTTTTGCGCCCTTCTTTTGTGCTGTAGCTATTGTTTGCACTAGGAGGAAGGCAAGTAAAAACCAAGATGTAATCTTTGGCCCTTGGCACCTGGCATACGTATGGAGGGGTGAGCAGATGCCATCTCCTTGATTCTTAGTGCCAGATGTGACAAGTAGAGGATAATCTTCACAATGCAGAATTCAAGAGTTCCTAAAAGTGGCGAGTAATTAATATGTGGAAAAGTGGAAATCTATCCAAAATTCCTTCCTCCTCCCTTCCCTTTTACTTCATAATGCTGTTGCTGGTTTTGAGATGTTTGCTGGACTTTTTTGCTCCCTATGCTGCGCTTCAGCTAGTTGCAATTGCCTGTGAAGGAAACCTTTTCTCCTCCATGAGCTCTGTGCTCCCGTGTCTGCGCGGTACCTTCTCCTGACTTGACGTTCATATGTGATTACTTCTGGATCAGAAGAGACGACAGCTAGAATTATCTGTGAAATATGTATTCAAAAACCACACATGACCGGTGGGTACTTCCGAATGAGCCTGACGAATAATTTCTTGAAGAGGTTCTAATTTTATTTTATTTTTTTTTTTAAGAAAGAAAATAAAAGTTGCTTTTTTAAAAAAATAAAGTGGGGAAAATTGGACTAGCAGCGAGTTTTAGGCAACTAAGGGTCAGCAGAAACAGAAGCAGAGCGATAAAAACTGCTACAAAGCCTCAAGAAGAATTCATTGCTGTCAGTGTATCATCTCTCGATAAGCTCATAGATGTGTCCTTTATGCTGGCAAGTTGACGCATGAAAAACTCCCTTTAATTTCAGGGGTTTTTTCCCCCATTAAAAGATTTTTGAATTTTAGTCATAAAAAGATAATACTGTGAGAGCAGCAGGTACGGCGAGAAGCTAAGCATCTTTTGGAATTCAAATGCCAATGTACTGGAGAATATGCCTGGTTATTGTCACATGGTTTTATTGTAGACAAAATAACATATTGGGATTCAATTTTTCTCTGCACCTTTTTTTCACATTAAATTAATACTTTGTGTGGCTCTGGAGAACTTTTCAAAGTCTTCCAAACCAGACCTTTGGTTTCCTGGGGCTTCTGTCTTTCAAGCAGCTGTGAACATCTCCTAATTAGATAAATTACTTTGTAGTGGGCAGAGCCACAAAACAGGAGGTGCTGGTTAAATTAAAGGGGAAAAATAGAAAAATCCATTCTCTGAAATGGAATGCCCCACTGCTTTATGACTATTACTGTTGTAAGGTTTTACATTTAAGTACCTGAGGTTTAAAATTAAATGTCTAATATAATTTGGCACTGGTAACATGAAGCCTGTGACTGCCCTCGGAGAAAATCTAGACAGCTTAGTTCAGTGTTTCAAATTGCTGTCTGCTTGATAGTGAGCAGATCATGCAAGTGGCTCACTATTTAGCTAAATACCACCTGCTGTTCAGCATAATTTTAAATGCAATAACATATTTGCCTTAAAAACTCAGAAATTTAAAAAGGCCGTTCCGGCAGCACATGAAAAATTAATTCTTTTTACTTTTTTTTTTTTTTCCTTAGTCTTGTAACTACTGACAGAAGTAATTTTTGCAGCAAGAGGGAATAAAAACTGAGGGCAGTAAATCCCTGTCCACGAACCTCTTGTGTAGATTCTTTATGGACCCAGAATTGATCTACATGTCAGATCCTGATGTAGTTTAAACTGTTTGTCACCCTAATGGTGGTAGAGAAAGAATGAACATCAACTTATAATCCTCCATGAAAGAAATTGGTGTTTGCAGTCAATGAAGGAGCAGCTTAGCTTTATTGATAGATTTAGAACAATTAGTGCTGCTGCAACTATTGGCCAAGAGGTTTTCCTGGATCGCATTGGAAGCCTGCAATTTTTTTTTTCTTTGATAAATCTTTTCCTTGATGGATTTTTATTTATTTTTTTTTCCCCCACCCAGAATTATCTGTAGTTGCTCACTGCTGGGGAATAAGAGGGTTGTGTGGTCTCAGGGGAACCATTTGTAACCTGTTCAGGTGTTAGTTCGATTCAAGAATGTGAATCTGCATGGTTCCTGCTCTGCAAATTCACTTCTTGTTTTATTCCATACATTCTTTTTCTTCTGCAAATTTTCTTAGGAAAAGCAGGGCTGTTGTGAGGATGTGAATCTGCATGGTTCCTGCTCTGCAAAATTCACTTTGTGTTTTATTTCATGCATTCTTTTTCTTCTGCAAATTTTCTTAGCTAGGAAAAGCAGGGCTGTTGTGAGAAATTGAGGAAGAGCTGGCCGGGAGTGCTGTGGTGAGGCATCTCAAACTTGGTTCAAAATGCAGTTTTTTCTGATAGAAAGCAGATTAATATTAACTAGTGGTGTTGCTGCCATTAATAAGAGATGGCACTGTCTGTTCTACAGTCTTCACAATTTGTACATCTCTAAAGAACTTGAGACATACCCTCAAACTTAACATCAGAGCTTTTTTTTTTGCTTTTTTTTTTTAAATGGAAGACACCACAGCCAGCTGTATTATATTGCAAAAATTAGGTTCATGAGGCTGAGCTCGCAGAAGACTGAGGATGCTATTTCCTGCCTGGGGATGAAGGAAGCAGCTTGTTCATTCTCTTTTTAAATGTCAGGTTTTATAGTTTGGCCTGAGAATATCAGAGGGAAGAATTTCTTTCTTAAAGTTATAAAAAAATTAAGCTCTTCTGAAACAGTGCTGCAAACAGTAGTTTGCATGGGACAGGGATTTCTTTCCTCTGGACTTGTAAATTGTCATTTGAATTCGAGCATGATATAAAATTCTGCAGTAAATCAAATATCTGTTTAAATATCAGCCACTTAGGCTTTATCACTGTACAATTGCTTGTACGGGCCATTTGATCTTGGCTGTAATTTATGTAAGTTGTAATACCTGGTGTCTTTTGAGTTTCTAACAGTTTGGTGTTAGGGTTTATTAATGTGAAATTGAGTTCTCACTGTGCCATGGAGTATGAGAGGTCATTGGAGTGTTTATAGTAATGCAGACCTTACAGCTTGCCTTCCTTTTCCTGATCGTAAGCACTTGGAATGATTAAATGATGGAGACTTGTGCTATACATTGAAAAAGAAAATGGTTCAACCTGTATTGACAGGCATAACACTTTCAAAAGCGAACCAGAAAACGTCGTTTAGAATTGTTCGAATTCAATAGACAAGTTCTTGCAGAGGATTGTCATTTTATCATTCCAAATTGATTTATAGAGTTTCAGAATTATTTGTGTCAAGTGTATATAGATGGTTTAAGTTGGAAGAGCTTTTCCTCCTTTTTAAAGAAGGAAGTAATTACTTAAAATCAAATCTGAGGTAATTTTCTTCTTTTTTTTCCAGCTACTCTAGAGCTACTCTGGGGTTTTCTGCAGTTACTAATATTTAATATTGTAAAATTTGCCACGTGTAAGACAAGTAGTTTACATTGTCTTTAAGAATAGGAAGGAAAAAGGAATATTCATTAATTTTCACAGCCTTTGGTTATCAACAAATTGCTTCTGGCAAATACATCCGGAGGGAAACTTTGTCAGGGTAAACTCTGCCAACAGCTTTGCTTTCTGAACAGACCAGCATATCTTGAGGAAACTTGAGTATCACTTTTTAGCAATCTCGGAAAAATGATCCCCTTTCAGCATGAGGTTGCATACACAAAAAAATTCCAGTATTAAAATTTAATAGGCGTTTTTAACGAGCCCCTGGTTGAAGTAGCCCAATCAACCAGAAATACTAAAAAAAATCACAGCAATGTCCTAGGAGGTTGGACTCCCACCAGGGTAGTGTCTGTACCTTTATTCAGTCAAGAAAGAAAATTAGGAAATAGGTATTATCCCTGAATTACTGTAGCACCTTCCTTGTGGCTAATACTGCGTGGCAAGAACTACCATGCAGGACTTCACATTTCAGATCAATTTTAATTTATACAGGGGGAAATGTAGTTTTTCAACCTGTGGCTCCCCAAAATAATGTTAGGCTTGCAGGGCAGAGTGGTTGCTGTGTGTTGGATGACAAGTTCCTTATAGGAACAAATTGGTCTTGAACTTCATCCTTGGTTTCAAAGCAAATTATGAGTTGCCGCTCCTCTTTCTTGAGAAAAAGGACAGGAATATTGTTACCACGTTTTCACAATTAATGGAATTTGCCAAATTGCCCAAGCAATCTGCCAGCCCCACCTTATTTAGACTATAATTTCAGCAGTTTTCACTTGTGCAAATTTCATTCTCTCTGAGCGTTGCGTATCTCCTTCTGGATCCTCACCATAAAGTATGTGAGGTTGAGATGAGGCATTTGCAGCTAGGTGTTCTGTATGATTATTCTCATAGTTGTGTCACTCATCATTTTTTCATTGCAGCATGATGAAAAGGAGAATACTAAAGACAGCCTGAAATACAAAAATAAGACCCTAGAAGTGGTGGTGTTTCATGAGGGTGTCAAGAGGATGGGGCCGGTCTTTTTTCAGCGGTGCCCAGGGACAGGAGAAGAGGAAATGGGCACAAACTTGAAGAGAAGAAGTTCCACCTCAACACGAGGAGGAACTTCTTTGCTGTGAGGGTGGCAGAGCCCTGGCAGAGGCTGCCCAGGGAGGTGGTGGAGTCTCCTTCTCTGGAGACATTCCAACCCCACCTGGACACGTTCCTGTGGGACCTGCTGTGTGTGGCCCTGCTTTGGCAGGGGGTTGGACTAGATGATCTCCAGAGGTCCCTTCCAACCCCATATGATTCTGTGATCCATACTGGTTTCTAGAACTTTTTAAAGGAGGAGGAAGCAGTATCATTCAGCACTCAGTTAGAAAGAGAAGGTCACCAAGGAAATCTGATTATTGTCTGACAGCTTGAGCATTCGTCAGGAAAGCCTCATGTTGCCTGTGCCCTACCTGAGCCTGAAGGCAGATGGAGAGGGGAAACGTGAAGTTTCTGAGATGTGAGCAGAAGTCCCATTTCTTTTTTTCACCAAGCTTTCTTCTCCAGAATGGTGTTGGCATAAGGATGGAGAGGGGAAACGTGAAGTTTCTGAGATGTAAGCAGAAGTCCCATTTCTTTTTTCACCAAGCTTTCTTCTCCAAAATGGTGTTGGCATAAGGAGAAGTTCTCTGAAAAGGATTTCAGAGCGTTAAACTAAATCATGCTTTCTGCCCATGGCTCTTGTGGGAATATGTTAATGTCCAGAAGTATTAGGACCCATTGCTTACCCATTCCATTTTGTAGGCCATAAGAATCTCAATTGAATGAGAAGGCTTGGATTTCTTGAGGAGATTCCTACCAGGTTCACAAAATACAAGCACTTAACCTTGTGTTCTCTGGGTATGTGCCGAAATGGTGGAGGAAAAGATGGAGGAAAACCTGTCATACAGAAGAAGAGCACTGAGGTGCTCCTGAAATTCTGCCAAAGTGCAGTGCTAAAAAAAAAAAAAAAAGTAGTAACCAAGGAGGTGTTCAAAAGACAGGTTGATGTAGTGCTGGGAGGTATGGTTTAGTGATGGTGATGCTTTTTGTTTGTTGTGTGGGTGTCTATTTTTGTCAAAGTGAGGTTGACGGTTGGACAAGATGATCTTTAAGGTCCCTTCCAACCTAGAAGATTCTGAGATTCTGTGGGTAAAAACCACAGTTAAAAGAATGAAAGATGTGAAAAGTGGTTCTTCTGGTTTGATGTCCCTGGTGGAGGGGGAAATGGTATCAATTGACCTTTGAGGCTTAAGCTGAGCTGGGCCGTGGTGTTGCTTTCAGGAGGATATCGGGTACATGGGTGTTTTTACACAACTTTTCTGGGTTTCAACTGAGTAATTTCTCTATTTACCTATCCCTGCTGTTTAGATCCTGGGCTATATTATATGGATTTTTACAATTCTGTGCTTCTCCAGAAACCCATCTGCTTTTCTTGTTTAAGATCCTCTTCTTTCCACGCCCTCCCTCCCCCCGATTAAAATATAATGAATTGTTGCATTCAGCAATTAAATCCTGCGCTTGATTCCAAAATGGCAAGAAATGTGAGTTTTCATCTTCAGATAATTTGACATTGGCAACCTCATGCTCGTCTTAATCTTGTTCACAGCCTCAAGTGCCAAATGTCTGTCAGTAAATTGTTTATGTGACTAAATTAACTTTTTGAGTGGAACTATAAAGCTTTGTTTTTTTCCTGACATTAACTTATGGATGTCTAAATGTGTATTTTGCATTTAGTTTTGCTTAAAATTTAAACTGAAACAGGAAAGCGTATGGCATATTCCTTATAATAGGGAAGAAAAGATGATTTTTATTTTTTTTTCTGGTTACTGATGTTGATTAATCGGACTTGATTGTCTAGCAATGTTCAATAAATCAGTGCTTTTTGTGCCTGTAGCTGGGTTTAGTTGTCACACCTTCTCCATTTGTCCCCACGCATGAGAAAAGGGGGGAAAAAAGCCCAAACGCCTCAGAACAAAGCGCTTTATTTTTATTACGGAGCATAAACTTCAGCCTGAGAGGACAGTGAGAATAGAGAATGTTCTCTTTATCAGGTCTTCAGGCTTGTGTCTGGGAGATGCTCCTTGCTCCTGACCTTTGAGGGGCAGGGTTGGTGTGTTGCAGTGATTCACTCGTGGTGTTCAACCACTGCAGAAAAGAAGGAACGTGGATACCCACCACTGGTATCACTAGAAACAGGGGGACTTAACTTCAAGTTGTGTTTTAAAATATCCATATATATATATATATGTATCTGTAGCTGGCTCCTTGTCTGACTTCAGCTGCAAGCTGGTTCTCTGTAGCTTCTCGTTCAACAGATACTGCACTTAAAAACCTGTAAAAATATATTCTGTTCTCTTTCTATATTAGTAGCTGTCAGAATGGAAGGGTTACATTGAAGGTGATTGCCCCTCTGTACAAAGTAAATTCTTCATCAGCGAAGCCATCCTGTAATCCCATTTGTATAAAAAGATAGTTTGGGGTTTTTTTTTGTATGCTTGTAGTTTAAGATTGTTTTAACTGTAAACGGTTGCAGTTGGGAATGAGTTTTGCTGTGATATTTCTTGTCTGGGTCTGTCGCCAGATAGTTTGAGGTAGAGGATCAGCTGTGATTGTTTTTGCTGGTATCTCAAGAATAAATGTGACCTGTGGTCTTAAGATAGTTTGAGGTAGAGGATCAGCTGTGATTGTTTTTGCTGGTATCTCAAGAATAAATGTGAGCTTAAATGCTTAAATAATGGCTGGGACATGGACACATGGACTGTATTTAACAGCAACAGCAGGATGAGTCTTCTGGCACTCGCTATTTAAAGCTGAAGAGCTGCATTTGATGTGAGGATGCCTCTCTGCAGTCAGGAGTGATGTATCTTGATAAATTATAATTGCAAGGAAATAAATACACGAGCTGGATTCACACAGTGTCCTACGGGAGTTTATGAACTTTGAAAAAATAAAATCTTGTTTACAGAGAGTGATATAAATGGAGAGATGCGTTCTCAAATAAACATACAGGAAAGACATAATACTGCAGGAGCTGAGTGTGACACGCTATAAACTCAGCTAATTCAAATAACATGACTTAAAAATTTAACAAGCTCAATGCATTACATATTTAAGGGCCTTGTAAGTAAGACTTAAGCAGGGAAATCAGTAAACTTCCCAGATCAGCACACTTGTATTTTTCGTAATATTTTTATTTAAATTTGTATCATAATATACATTTTAAATTTATATAAAGTTTAGTAAAGTTTTACACATAAAGTTGAGCAAGTAAGAAGTTAATGTGTAGCTACCATGGGAGTAAATCCTGATTTCAGAATTTCTTCTTTTACTGTCCATACTTCAGTAGTTCAAATAGATGCTTGTAATGATTAGATTTCTTTTTTAATGTATTTCCAGAAGCACACTGCTTTGATTTGGCAGGATCTGGGCGAAGCGTGTGCAAGAAACAGAATCTTCTAGGTTGGAAGGGACCTTAAAGATCACCTTGTCCAACCGTCGACACGCACGATGCTTTTATTTCTTCTCCAGCTTAGTGGAAGTTCCTGTTCCAATTAATATGAGAGCGGTTGTCTCATCAAGCATGTCTATTTGCAGGCTCAGTTTCTTTCCAGTCCGGATCACAGAGCAGGGGGTACAAGGATGATATGTATATGTTACCTATGGAATCCAAGGCTTCAAAGGTGCTTCACAGCATCTAGGGTTCGAGGAGTGAAAGAAGCTTCTGTGTTAAATCTGATACACAGCTCCTTCACAACCTGCTGATTGTTGGGGGACAGCTGAAGCACAGAGACCTGCCCTTCCTTGCAGGTGGAAGAGCATCTCCTTTCAAGTCCTCTGGGCCCTTCATTTGTTACAGTTGATATCATCTCTTAATTCGGCGGCCGGTGTGTGCCACCCACCGTCCGGGTCGATGAGGAGTATCCAGTTCACAAGTTTCTCTAGGAGAGTGGCTTTTCTGATGCCTGGGTTTCGTGAGGCCAAAAGAAGGGCCCTGACTTGGGGTTATCTAAACCCTTAGACGAGCTGCTAAGAGCTAGAAAGACTGCTTGATTAAATTTTAAAGTTTAAAAAAAAAAAAGTTTGTCAATGACAGCGTGTCATCTGACACTTACAAAAGGTAGCAAAGACATAGCTTTACGTTAAGAGCTTTACTTTTCAGCTCGAGCTTTCTGCAGTAGGAAAATGTTCGGGTTTGTGTTTGATTAAGAGTATCTCTGCTGTTCCTTCCATTATTTCTTTCCCTTTCTGACACCGTGGCATATGTTACCAGGAAAGCCTCAGCCTTTTCCTACCTAGCACGATGCAATTAACTGCCTATTCGTTATACAGCTCTAATTGTAAAATGTTAATAGTGAAAGTCTGGATTTTTTATTTTTTTTTCCAAAACACTGATCTTAGGGCTTGTCGCTGAAGTCTTGTGGACTAAGAGTGGAGAGTTTCCTAACCTCTTCCCAATTACCAGTGAGTGGGTTTGATGCTTGAAGTTATCCACAGGTTGTGCAGACTGAAGGTTAAAGTACCAGAGTAGAGACAAGAGATGTGACTCTCTTTCTGCCTCGGAGCGTGTCTTTGAAGAGAGACAGTTCTTCCTTTCTGTCTTATTTTGCCTATCTTGAAATACAAGGTAAATATTTTAGTAGGAAGTGATTCAGAAAGGCATCGTTTCATTATTTTCCGAGTGCCATGAGACCTCAAGGCTCCATTTCAAAGCAAAATATTGTTAAACGAGGGGTTTTTTTGCAATTTAGAAGACAATGCTGATTGTTAGATCAGGGTGGAGCTCTCACCCTCTGTATAACTGAGGTGAATTTATTACGTATATCATTTTGAGCAAGGGTATAAAATAGCATTTGTCACACAATGTTGTGTGTGCTTGATCGTGGTGTAGCTTGTTCATCCAAGATGTATTCTTTCAGTTGTGCTCCAAGTGTTTATTTTTCTTGGGATGGTCTTGATGGGTTCGTTAGGTCCAGCACGCTGCAGGTGGTAACTATTCTTGAGGTGTCTGATTATCTACGTGGCTTCAGAAGTGGCAAATAGACAAACCAACACATGACCTGGAATCAAACCAGGAGATGCTGCCCTGAAACCACACCACAGCTGTAGGCTTTGACTTCAAAAGGACCATCCCTCTTCTTTCTCCCTCGTGGGGTGGCTACAAACTAGTTACCTGAAATTAATCCTCATAACTAGCTGCCTTTTGTAATATTCCTCACCTCTCTGTTTTGTGTACAGTTGATGGCCTGGAGAAGCAATGCCCATAGCATCGTACAGCCAGTTTGTAGCGATTCAGGGTGACACCATGTAAGAATCCCATCTCCTCAACAGATCTGATGCTGCCCAGTGAAAACGTTATGCCAGAAGAATTAGAGACGTCCCTTATACATCTAGACTGTAGATCTGTGGAGCAGGAGCCATGAAGTTAGTTAGTTTGCCTTGGGACGTGGTGGCATCCTGCAGTATCTAATTCTTGCGTCTCTTTCTAGTTTGTTGTCCTTATGTATTGAAATTGTCATTCTTGATCTTTCCACAGGGCATGCTCAGCAATCAGTACAAAGGGGGCAAGCACAAAGATGCACGTCTCTTTTTAGTTTGTTGTCCTTATGTATTGAAATTGTCATTCTTGATCTTTCCACAGGACATGCTCAGCACACAGTACAAAGGGGGCAAGCACAAAGATCCGTCTGTGTAGTGCAGGATAAGACAAATTAGCAAACTGTGTTAACTCAGGGAGTGATGTATAATATCTCTGCCCCTGACCCCAACCTGCTTTAGGCAAGATGTGCAGGGGAAAGACTAGTATTTCTCTCCTGGTTTATGTTTTGAAGCTTGCTGGTCCTCTAAAATATAGTTAAAGACTAGTATTTCTCTCCTGGTTTATGTTCTGAAGCTTGCTGGTCCTCTAAAATACAGTTAGTCACAGAATCCTTCTCTTTCTAACTGAGTGCTGAATGATACTGCTTCCTCCTCCTTTAAAAAGTTCTAGAAACCATTATGAATCACAGAATACCATGGAGTTGGAAGGGACCTCTGGAGATCATCTCGTCCAACCCCCTGACAAAGCAGGGCCACCCAGAGCAGGTCCCACAGGGACGGGTCCAGGTGGGGTTTGAATGTCTCCAGAGAAGGAGACTCCACCACCTCCCTGGGCAACCCATTCCAGGGCTCTGCCACCCTCACAGGAAAGAGGTTCCTCCTCATGTTGAGGTGGAACTTCTTCTATTCAAGTTTGTGCCCATTTCCTCTTGTCCTGTCCCTGGGCACCACTGAAAAAAGGCCAGCCCCATCCTCTTGACACCCTCCCTTTAAGTATTTATGAGCATTAATAAGTCCTTATTGCTGATGCTCATCACCTAACTTAAAACGCCAGGAGGGTCCCTTAGGAATAGATAGTAAAACCCTTCTGTGATACAAGGAGCTTTCTTCATAAGAAGGCTTTGAAGAGGAGTTAATAGGATAGGATTGCTTCTTTCCTTGCTAGCAACACTTAGATTTCTAGGGAGCAGGATAGTGTTTTGCTAGTGGTGATCCTTAGGAGGGATAATTTAGCAAGTCATGCACACTAGTGGGTGGGTTTTTTTAAATGCTATATTGCATTTTTTGCTTTCCTGCTTCCTTTCTGACGGCCAGGCATTGCCTGTTAGGAGGAAGTGAGCTGGAGGTAACTTGGTCTTTCCTTTGGATGAGGGAGATGGCAACGAGGGTCTTGATGTCTCTGAAATTATTGCAGGTCCTTCCAATATCTTGGAGGAAGTGAGCTGGAGGTAACTTGGTCTTTCCTTTGGATGAGGGAGATGGCAACGAGGGTCTTAATGTCTCTGAAATTATTGAAGATGGTCCTTCTAATATCTGTGCTTTGCTGTCATGAGCCTGGCTTCCCCTCACAAGCCTATGGTTGATGTCCCTCGCTTCTCACAAAGTGGCTTATTAGGCTGCCGAGTGGAATTTCACTGAATTTCACTGAATTTTAGAGTTGGAAGGGACCATAGAGATCATCTAGTCCAACTCCCAGACGACCCCATCAAGCCCAACATGCCTGAAGGTCTGCTTTGCTGGAGGCACGCTACCACCTATCCACAGCCAGGCCCTCCAAAAAGCAGGGACATCTTTCTTTTTCTTTTTTTTTTTTTGTCAAGAAGGGAAGCTTTGTTTTTCTTATTTAATTGAAATTGCTAATAGAGGAAAGGAGGCAGTGACTTGGGCATTCAGTGGGGCTTTCTGTACCTGACAGGACAGCTTTGTGATTTTGCCCATTTCCTCTTGTCCTGTCCCTGGGCACCACTGAAAAAAGGCCAGCCCCATCCTCTTGACACCCTCCCTTTAAGTATTTATGAGCATTAATAAGTCCTTATTGCTGATGCTCATCACCTAACTTAAAACGCCAGGAGGGTCCCTTAGGAATAGATAGTAAAACCCTTCTGTGATACAAGGAGCTTTCTTCATAAGAAGGCTTTGAAGAGGAGTTAATAGGATAGGATTGCTTCTTTCCTTGCTAGCAACACTTAGATTTCTAGGGAGCAGGATAGTGTTTTGCTAGTGGTGATCCTTAGGAGGGATAATTTAGCAAGTCATGCACACTAGTGGGTGGGTTTTTTTAAATGCTATATTGCATTTTTTGCTTTCCTGCTTCCTTTCTGACGGCCAGGCATTGCCTGTTAGGAGGAAGTGAGCTGGAGGTAACTTGGTCTTTCCTTTGGATGAGGGAGATGGCAACGAGGGTCTTAATGTCTCTGAAATTATTGAAGATGGTCCTTCTAATATCTGTGCTTTGCTGTCATGAGCCTGGCTTCCCCTCACAAGCCTATGGTTGATGTCCCTCGCTTCTCACAAAGTGGCTTATTAGGCTGCCGAGTGGAATTTCACTGAATTTCACTGAATTTTAGAGTTGGAAGGGACCATAGAGATCATCTAGTCCAACTCCCAGACGACCCCATCAAGCCCAACATGCCTGAAGGTCTGCTTTGCTGGAGGCACGCTACCACCTATCCACAGCCAGGCCCTCCAAAAAGCAGGGACATCTTTCTTTTTCTTTTTTTTTTTTGGTCAAGAGGGAGGCTTTGTTTTTCTTATTTAATTGAAATTGCTAATAGAGGAAAGGAGGCAGTGACTTGGGCATTCAGTGGGGCTTTCTGTACCTGACAGGACAGCTTTGTGATTTACAGGCTCTAGGCACGAGGCTGGAAAAAATGGTAGGCGCCGTGGAAAGAGAATACTCCTGAGGCTCTTTCATCCTCCATCCCCCAGTTCTGCTCAGAGCTTCCTTTTAATTTCGTTCAGTGCAGCAGGTTAATTTAAACCCTCGATAGCTTGAGTGTCCGAGCTGAATTTGGCTAAAAGATGACCGGATGTGCCTAATTCCTATAAAAGGCACGATCTCCGTGTATTTTAAAAGTAGTTGCCTATTTTTTTTATTTTTTTCTTTTTGGTTTTATTTTTCTGTAGGCTGTAATCTCATGCTATCCCTTCTCCCCGACTCGCTGGTGTTTATTACCATCCCCAGACTTCTGCCCAGCTGCAGTTTTGACAGGATTTTAATGTCAGCCCCGTACGTCCGCGCCCGGCTCCAGCCTTCTGCAGTCATTGTGCGACTGCAGCATCCCTTTAACTTGGGTTTGAGGCAGAGGAGGAATATATAAAGAACTTGATAGAACGTTTATGGTAATAGCTGTAAAGGGAAGCTGTAGAGCATTGGATTTCACAGCCAGAAAAATCTCAGCTTGGGGAAATGGGTCTGAAATACAACTACAGATGGTTTTAGTCTATTGCTTCCCCTGCTTAAATAAAAGGATTGCTTTTTTCACCTCTATTTAAAACACATGTGTAGAAGATGAAAGTGTCCAGCTATTTTTTTTATTATTCAGTCCACCAGCTACCGACATCTTTGCCTTATTTCATTTCAACGCTAATGGCATAGTGAAAGTTCTGAAACACCCTCTTTGGATTCAGCCTTCCTTGGGTCGCAGCAAAGATTCCTGCTGCAGCCAGAGCTGTTGCTGTTGTTTTCGTCATCAGCTCTTTCTTTTTCCCCCTTGAACCTGGTGGCTATTAATTGTGTTGCTGCTTCTGCTCTTTAATTGATCCCATTCACCGGGCCCGCTTTTGTAACGTCTGACTTCTTGTCACTTCAGCAAATCAAAAAAAAACCCCAAATTAATCAATCTCCAGCTACTTGAGAATAAGGCCGCGTTGGGGAGCTGGGCTGGACAAAAAAAAATGTCTAATTTCACTTTGAAAGCCTGTTGGAAAATTTTAACAAGAAGATGCAAGAAAAATGTAAACCAGATCAAGCTCGACTTTGGTCTGCGGAGAATAGCGTCACCTGTTGAGTTTGTTTCAAGTTCTTGTAAATAGGTGATTTGACAAAAAATACGAAATAAATCAAAAGGCACGAAGGTAGAAGAGGTCAGAATATCCTTGTTTCCCCTGCAAATGGTTACACAGGAGAGAGGTTTGTGTGTGTGTATGAGAGAGAATAGGAACCGTGGGCCAAAGCTGAAGCTCCACTCTCACATTTTTGTATCTCAGCCTTTGTGCTGTGCTATTCCCATACCTTATGTGTTGCTTCCTTTCCTCATCTTTTTGCACACCCAGCCCTTTTACCCTGGCCTGGGGCACTCGGACCTGCTTATTGTCCCTCATTTTCTTTGCCTCCTTGATTCTTGTCTTGGTATCTCCTGCACGGCAAGGTGAAGGGAGGAATGGCTTCAGTCCCAATCTCAGACACTCTCTGAGCAGATGCTTGGGGGTTTGGGATGCCAAACCAGTTGTGTCCCGTGCTAAGGGCACCGAGGAGCCACATGGATTTGGGTTTGAATGGGATTTCATTCCCTTTTTGAATCTAGGAGGTTCCTCGTGATGAGGAGGACACAAATGGAGTTGTCTTTGAGATCCTTTCCCGGAGTGTGTGCAGCTTCCAAATAATAAACCCATAAAGAGAAAAGATGTGGGACTCGTGCAGAATATTAAGTTTTACATCGTATAATCATCGATATAATATACATGGTATAAACATCATATAAGGCTGCGAGAGGGTATCAAACGGAGCTCTTTCCAATGGCAAATAAAGCGCGGTACAACAGCACAACCCTGGAGACTCTTCTGAGCAGGATTGGTTGGTTTCTTTTGTCATTTAATGTTCCGTCTCGTAATTCTGGGTTGTAGTTGTAGAAAACGTTACTTCTTCCCTCGCGCCTCTCCTTTCTCCTGCCAGACTTTGTCATAATTGAAAGGAGTTTCTGTAATGACTGTAATTACAAAATGCATCTAGGGGAGAGGCAAACACGGGACTTGCTTTCTGGAGTAAAAGCTATATTGGCTTTTTGTTTTGTAATTTCTAGGAAACGAGGGTCAGGCCTGAACAAGCAGAACCTTTGTCTCCCCCCACGTGTCATTCATGCACCCACAGAGAAATATCACTGCTCTAAAGGCAGAGTGCTTGGGGTTTTAATATCTCATCCCTTGATAACTTAGGGGGTTTGATTACTCTGTGTCTCTTGTCTCTCCTGAGCACGGGGTGAGCTACTGCAGATTTTAGAATGGCCTCAAATAACTTGCCTAAATGTAAACTAACCCTCAATATACTCTGAACTGACTATTTTACTACTTTTTCTGGAAGGAGCACCTATACTTCATCATACCGGTTTGATAAGAAACTCTCCTATCTATCCCTTGGCATAAGTTTGGCATTCTTTCACCAGCCCTGCAAAGCCAGAAACTCAGATTTCAATGAGAAACATGTTTTTTCATGGGTGGGGAAGGCGACTGAATGCGAGATTCAGGGTGTCCTCCTTAATGTCATGGTGAGGGTGTGGAGGTAGACTGCAAGGACGCGGCTGGTGGGCGAGGAATTAATAATTACAGTGGGGAGAAAGGGCAGGGAGGAAGGCTGGCTCTTCTCTGGGAGGAGACATGGGCGTCTCTAGCTCACTTCTGTCCATTGCAGCCACCAGCTGGAGCAGGGCGATGCTCTGTTTTGGAGGAGGAGATGACATTTTTCAACGGCGTGTTGCCGTACATCACTCAGAAACGTGGCCCAGGGTTGCAGGACGGAGGATGTGCTGGTCAGGAGAACCCCAGCTATGAGAGTTTTGCCCTTAATGTTGTATAACCTACATATATATATATATACCCTGCAAATGATGACCATCATCATCAAGGCAAGCTGCCTGTACCGTCCATCAAAAAGCTGCAAAGCTAATGATGGGCTGGGCAGATAATCGCGGGAGAGTTAATTGTAAGGTTCGATATGGCATCTTGTCAGCAGAGATAAGTTGTCACGTTTTCCACTTGAGCTGAAACTAAATGATTGTAAAATAAGTTATGAGTGTCCTTGGGCCTGTCTGCCAGAATGATGGCTAAGAATACATTCCTGGCCCATCAGTCTCAAGCAGCCCGCTTGATATTTATGCGAACTGAATGTTATTTTATTCCCCCTCTAGTCATGCTTGTCAGCTCCCCGAGTGAAAAGTGAAACTGCTTCTTTGACTCATACTTCAAGTATTGAAGCTCGGAGAGACTGCAGATTGTTATTATTATTACTGGTATTATATATTTTTTTGGGTGTGCGTTGAACATTGATGCCCGATTGGGAAGAACTAATGGCTGACATTGAACGCGCGGGATGGCTGCAAAACAGCCCATCCCAACCCAGTGAAACGCGTCTTATGAGTTCCACTGCCTCTGTCAAAGCTGGTTTAGATGTGGAGTAATGAGGCGCTTGCTTTTTTAATTTGGCGTGCCTTTTTTTGCCTTTTTTTCCTTTTTTTTTTTTTTAACATTATAAATGGATAATTTATGAGGAAGGTTCCTCAGGTTTTGGGAAAAAATACTTTTCTTTTTTTTTCTTTTTTTTCTTTTTTTTTTTTTTAAATATATTTAATAGCGCTAGCAGTGGTCGTCTGTTCTCAGGCGTGGTAATTGATACAAAATAAAATGCATTATTTGTATTCAGTCAGGAGTATGAAATTGCAATTCAGTGGGCTGAAGCCTGAAACTCATTTACAGTTTTCCGAAGCCGGGCTTTCAGGAGCCCTCTTTTCAATTTGAAGAATACCTTGTCAGGCAAGAGAAGTAGTGGGAAATGGGAAAGCACAGCGTGGAAGGCCCTAGCGCCTTTTGATTGCTCATATTTTAAACTGGGAGAATGTTAAATAGCTCCCATCTTCAAAGGGTGGGTTGCCGAAGCTGGGGATGTGGGGCATTAATACACCAACAATCTCAGCTCCGCGCCTCTTTACGAGAGACCTGGCCCTTTCTTTTTGGGTTGAGGGGGAGGGAGAGCTTCAGGCTCTTCGCTTTGGCCCCAGGACAGCAGGTTATTTCCCAGAAATGGCTGTGGATCACGAGAGTTTTACCCTAGGGAGGTTAATTCTTCAGCTCTACCAACATCAATAGTCAGATTGTACATTCCTTATTTCCCAGAGCTCAGGAGCTGGTTTTGGTGGTGGAAAACTACAGCCTAGAAATTAGCCCAACCCACAAAGAGCGTACACATCTACCTTAACCTTTTTTTTTTAATAAGGATTCCGCTGAAAAATATATTCTGTGGTTTGGCATCAGGGTTGTGTTTCCTTCACCCTTTTGTTTTCTTCACTGTTTTCCGGGGCATGGTGGTTGAGGCTGGAGATGCACGTGGGGATGAATGCTCACCTTCCTCAGGGACCACAGCACTTCGGCACGCGTCTCAGCGGTGTGAATATTTGGAGACAAGCTCTTTGAGAGGGTGGTAGAACTGATTTTTTTCTGGATTTTTTTTTTTTGTGAGTAAAATATGATAATACTTTCTAAAGTGAAACCTGGGAATGAGGCCTGTCTGTGTGCCACTTGCCTTTTATTTTCTGGAGGGAAAGTGAAGCATTTTGAGAAATGGTGTTAGATCTGAGTAAGCTTTCCTGGCTGGTGTGCTCTCTCGGATTTTTTTTGTTGTACTTATGAGTTTTCCGGATTTTCGCAAGCAAACAAAAATCAATTAGATGCATTTTTGGATTGGGTGCCCCATGGCAGCCACTAGGACAGCCAGGCCCCTTCTTTGCCAGTGCCTGGCTCGGTGGCTGCCCTGTCTCAACATGGCAATTTTCATGTCATGGCTGCAAAGGAGGGGGTTTTGTGTGTTTCGTTGGGTTTTTTCTTCTTTTTAAGTACCCAACATAGGGAACCTTCTTAAGTCTCAGCCTGGAGGTAAATTTGACACATCAATGCCCTGGATGAAGGGATGGAATGTACACTCATCAAGTTTGCTGATGATACAAAACTAGGAGGGGTGGCTGACACACCAGAAGGCTGTGCCGCCATCCAGTGAGACCTGGACAGGGTGAAGAGCTGGGCAGAGAGGAAGTTGAGGAACTTCAACAAGGGCAAGTGTAGGGTGCTGCACCTGGGGAGGAATAACCCCCTGCACCAGGACAGGTTGGGGACTGACCTGCTGGGGAGCAGCTCTAAGAAGAAAGACCTGGGAGTCCTGGTGGACAACAGAATGGCCATGAGCCAGCAATGGGCCCTTGTGGCCAAGAAGGCCAATGGCATCCTGGGGGGCATCAGGAAGAGTGGGACCAGCAGGTCGAGAGAGGTCATCCTGCCCCTCTGCTCTGCCCTGGGGAGGCCCCATCTGGAGCACTGGGTCCAGTTCTGGGCTCCCCAGTTCCAGAAGGACAGGGAACTGCTGGAGAGGGTCCAGCAGAGGCTACAAAGATGATGAGGGGCCTGGAGCATCTCTCTGATGAGGAGGGGCTGAGGGACTTGGGTCTTTTTAGTCTGGAGAGGAGAAGGCTGAGGGAAGATCTGATCAATGCTTATAAATACTTAAAGGGAGGGTGTCAGGAGGATGAGGCCAGTCTTTTTTCAGTGGTGCCCAGGGATAGGACAAGAGGGAATGGGCACAAACTTGAACATAAGAAGTTCCACCTAAACATGAGGAGGAACTTCTTTGCTGTGAGGGTGGCAGAGCCCTGGAAGAGGCTGCCCAGGGAGGTGGTGGAGTCTCCTTCTCTGGAGACATTCCAACCCCACCTGGACACGTTCCTGTGGGACCTGCTCTGGGTGGCCCTGCTTTGGCAGGGGGTTGGGCTAGATGATCTCCAGAGGTCCCTTCCAACCCCACGTGATTCTGTGATTTAGGGATGGCAGCTTGCATCCTTGGCCATGCCTCTGTACTGCTGGCATCGCTTCCAACCCCACGTGATTCTGTGATTTAGGACTGGCAGTAACCAACTTGGCCATGCCTCTGTACTGCTGGCATCCTCTTTGGCATCTTCTCTTCTTCCAGTGTCAAGGGAGCCACAGCTACCCATGTCCCCCTTACCAAGAGCGTGCTGAGCATTGGCATGGGTTCTCCTCAAGGTTTGCCTTCCTCTCCACCTGGAGAGACAGCAATCCCTTGCAGAAGAGCCAATTTGAGCATTTCTGGGTCTCCTATACAGATATACAGTAAATACATTTCCTTAATTGCCTTTTGTGGCTAAATATTTGATGATCGGTTTCAAAATAGTGGACGTGGCGAAAAGAACAAAAATCCTAAATATAAAGCTTATGTTTGATTTGGTCTTTATTGCCAGGCAATTAGCTACATAATTTATCCCCTACTAATAATGTGAAGCACAACTGTGCTTAGCGGGTAATTAGTAAGTAAACTTTATTAGAAAAAAAATGAAATAAGGGTTTCTTTGTCAAATAGACAGTTGTATGGGGATTTAACTATTCAAAAAATCAAAAGCTACTTTTTACGTAGTCTCTGGCTTTATAATTTTCTAACATATTAATTCATTCTAAGTACAATCCTGGCATTGCACTTAAGTGCAATATGGTGTCTAACTAAGGTTCTGGAAACAGCTTCACTTTACATGACAGCAGACAGTTTAATTAAAGTGTAGGATGGCATGTTAAATTTTATAATCAAAAACCAAACCAACAAAATAGAAATGCATTTAGTCCTGATCACAACCAAAAGATTGGTTGCAATTAAACTAAAATGGTATTACCAACCTTGGGGGAAAAGCCCTGGATTGAGGTCACTTGAGTATTTGCTATGTGAGAGGACCCAGGTGGAGAGTGAGATTTCAAGTACATCCTCATTTGCTACACTTTTCTTAAATATTGCTGTTAGATGTTTTCTGACTGAAAAAGGGAAGAACTACTCAAGGAGAAGGCATTCATGTGTCACCAGCCATTCCATCGACCAGGGAATAGACTGGGGGTCTCTGCTTATGTGAGCTGGGTGTCATCGACCTTTAATTTTGGTTTGTTTGAGTGAGCTAATTGGTGGGAGAAGGTAGAAAATGACTCTGTCATTAGTTCTTAAAATTGTTGTGTGCTATGCTGCTGTGGCTAACTAGGTTAGTGAGAAATTAAACCTACAAAACATGGGATTTGCAGGTAGTAAGTCAACCTTTATCACACAATATTAATTGTACCAGACATAAGTCTGTTACCTTGTTTTCCCACCTTTATTGCCATCACCACCTTTTCTCTGTATATCTTTAATATTAAGGAAAGCAGACAGCATTCAGAGGATGTTGGGATATCTCTGTTCCATTAGGTATTAAAATGTCCTAGGATTACATGAGTTAATTTGAGGATCAGCAAGATCTTACAAGGAAGCAGCAATCGGAAGTAACAGAGTGCATTCACACTGACCTGCTTTTAAAATTGATGCAAAGTCCTGGTGATTTAATAGGGCTTGAGTCAGAACTTCAGCCAAATTGGGGGGTTTGTACCTTTTTGAAAAAAGGAATGGGTATCATTAGGAAGCTCTCCTGTAGCCTTTGGAAGTCAATAAGCTCATGAAGTCAATGGGTTGTATCTTGGATTCTAACAATCATTCATTTAAGTTATGCAGTATTTTTATTTTTCCCTCTGTTTGTTTTGTTGGGTTTTTTTTTTTTTTTTTTTTTTTTTTTTTTTCTTAAAATTGTTGTGTGCTATGCTGCTGTGGCTAACTAGTTTAGTGAGAAACTAAACCTATGAAACATTGGATTTGCAGGTAGTAAGTCAACCTTTATCACACAATATTAATTGTACCAGACATAAGTCTGTTACCTTGTTTTCCCACCTTTATTGCCATCACCACCTTTTCTCTGTATATCTTTAATATTAAGGAAAGCAGACAGCATTCAGAGGATGTTGGGATATCTCTGTTCCATTACATATTAAAATGTCCTAGGATTACATGAGTTAATTTGAGGATCAGCAAGATCTTACAAGGAAGCAGCAATCGGAAGTAACAGAGTGCATTCACACTGATGTTGTGTGCTATGCTGCTGTGGCTAACTAGTTTAGTGAGAAACTAAACCTATGAAACATTGGATTTGCAGGTAGTAAGTCAACCTTTATCACACAATATTAATTGTACCAGACATAAGTCTGTTACCTTGTTTTCCCACCTTTATTGCCATCACCACCTTTTCTCTGTATATCTTTAATATTAAGGAAAGCAGACAGCATTCAGAGGATGTTGGGATATCTCTGTTCCATTACATATTAAAATGTCCTAGGATTACATGAGTTAATTTGAGGATCAGCAAGATCTTACAAGGAAGCAGCAATCGGAAGTAACAGAGTGCATTCACACTGACCTGCTTTTAAAATTGATGCAAAGTCCTGGTGATTTAATAGGGCTTGAGTCAGAACTTCAGCCAAATTGGGGGGTTTGTACCTTTTTGAAAAAAGGAATGGGTATCATTAGGAAGCTCTCCTGTAGCCTTTGGAAGTCAATAAGCTCATGAAGTCAATGGGTTGTATCTTGGATTCTAACAATCATTCATTTAAGTTATGCAGTATTTTTATTTTTCCCTCTGTTTGTTTTGTTGGGTTTTTTTTTTTTTTTTTTTTTTTTTTTGTCTCCCCCCGAAACTGCAGATACTGGATTAGGAGATTCTGTGTGTTCAAGCCCCAGTATATCCAGTACAACGAGCCCCAAACTCGATCCACCTCCTTCACCTCACGCCAACAGAAAGAAACACCGCAGGAAGAAAAGCACGAGCAATTTCAAAGCTGATGGTATTTCGGGCACAGCTGAAGGTAAGCCTTACTCTGTGGTGGAAGTTCTGAATTTTGAAAAATAACATCCCAAAAAAAGCGTCGTTAGGTACAGCTCAACGTCACCGTTGGCGTTGCGTACGGAAGGTGAAGAGAATCCTACTAAAGTAGAGAAATTAAAGAGTGATCTTTTAATGATGAAGCCCAATGGCCTGAGGCATCCCACAATGGTGAATTTGATTCTCTTGAAACATGTTTGGGACTGATTTATTTTTTTAATAAATAAAAAAGTGTCCCCAAGTTACTATGGAGCATCGTTGGCTGTAAAGTTAAGGAACAGGCATACTTGTAAGGTTAAAAAAAGAAAGAAAAAGTCAGATTCACTCACAGCCCATACATCATGTTAAGAGTTTTTGTATTTTTCCAATATTATCAAATCTGGTGTTATCACTTCTCCTTAGACACATCCTGAGCTCTAGAATCGCAAACGCTTCTGATGCCTGTTATTGTTTAAATATTCAGCTGCTCATGGAAAGATTGTGTTATTTGAGGATAAAAAGGAAAAGGGGAGAGTTTAAATGTTTGGGTTCTTTTTTAAGAACCAGAAAGCAAAAGCCAAAAAAGAACTTCTTTTTTCCCTTAGTTTAGCTTACTCTTTCCAATGTGAACGCTTGCTATAGCTGTTCAATGCCCTTCTGAAGGGGTAACAATGTGTACAGTAGCCAGATATGATATAAAAACATGCTTGTATCTTTAGAAAAGAAGAAAAGAAACATGCTAGGATTCAACCAAAAGAGCTCCAGAAAAAAAAAAAAAAAAAAAAGATGAACAAGGGTAGTTGGAAGGCTCAGAAACTGGGGAGTCAACATATAAGGAGAGATGAAAAACAGAGACAATGGAATAACATTGTTGGAAAAGGGGAGTGTTGAGTAAGAAAAAGATGCAGTTGTAAGCATTGGAGAGTGAAAAACAGCTAATTCATTATCAAAGACCGTTGGAACAAGTTCTGAAAAAAAGCATGACAATTGCAGACAGCTGACAGCACATTAAAAATAGATGTGATAATAGTATACAACTGAGCAGGGGCATGCTAACTACTACTTAGTCATCCTTATTTTCCATTTATTTAATTTCTCAATTGCGCTTCTATCACATACGGAATTTATTTTCCCCGCTATCTATACAAATCCCTTTTTTAAAAGCTATCAGCTTTTTTTTTTTCATAATAGCTCCTGTTGCGTTCTCTTTCCAGTCATTTAACTATCTTTACTGTTAGTTCCCCCCTAGTTTATGGCCCGAAGCCAAATTTTATTTTAACCTTTCATTTTTAATTTGTCATCTTTTTTTTTTCCTTAACAATCCTTTTTACACCACTTATTTTCATACTTCAATGGCAAGTTATAGAGGGGATTTTTCAGAGTGCTAACCATTGGTCCAAGATTATTTTGTGGAAGTCAATATAAATCAAGACCAGCTGGGTATCAAGAGCCTTTGAAAAAATCTCTTTCTAAAAGTGGTTAATACGTGTATGTTTTCTTTCTCCTGGGGAGATTATTTTCACAAGTCACTGGAGCTGGAGCCTGTGTGGTCCTGGTCTGCAGGTGCAAACTTCTGACCTGTTTTGTGCATCTTGCCCCTGAAATCCCTGTTCTGCTTGGGGTGGGGAGTGAGTGCTCCTTCGTCCTTCTCTGTTTTTTCTTGCTCTTCTCCTTTTCTTCCAGTATCGTAAGATGCTGGTCTGAAATACTTCTTGAGATAACTCAACAAAGTTGTCCCCTCTCATATAAACGGGATAAATGTGTTTCCAGAAGGACAAGAACTGGCTGGCAAGCATCTTAGAAGTGGTAGTGAGTGCCAACACTTGCTTTTAGTGTCTTTTATCTCTATGTTAGCCCATCAGCTTTCTTTGACCTGCCTCTTCTTAAGCATCTTCTGAGATGGACACTCTTCCGACTTGGGGCTGACAGTTGTTGTGTCTTGGGTGGGCCACAGTGGTTGTTAATTTCTTTTGTTTTATACCATCTCTTTGAAAGCACAGCCCAGTGAAAAACAGTGATTGGCCACACGAATAGAATTGTGACTTTCTGCACAGCGTTCTTGACAGGTGTGAGGGGAACTCTGGGCATCCTTCAGCAGACAACTAATCTCACTGGCCCCTGGGTCCTTAGCAAGGTTGGGAGGAGATGACCGACAGGACAGTGAGACTTGTCTGTCAGCAGTAGCTGAAGGAGAAAGCCATCAAGTGTGCTTGAGTTCCCTGTCCCTTTAGAAGAACAACATCTCAGAAAAAGTAGCAGTGATTGCAGATTCCCATTAATTACTCTCTAGCAAGAGTAACGAAGTTTGGGGGTTCCTTTTTCCAAATCCTGGTCTGTGGACACTTGCAACCTTTGTCTGTATTTTCTGGTATTTGTGTTGGTGTGGGCCAGAAGCTACCTTTGGTATGGTTAAAGCATGCATGGTCGACCAGACAGGCAGTGTTCATCTCTGAGGTTGCTGTGATGCTGAATGATGGAAATAACTTCAGTCCTGGGACACCCACCAGTCTGCTGGGTGGCTGAGATGCTCCAGGCTGTTAGGGTTTTTTCTCCAAGTAGTTGAACGTAGCATTTTTACATCTATCTTGGATGGAAATAACTTCAGTCCTGGGACACCCACCAGTCTGCTGGGTGGCTGAGATGCTCCAGGCTGTTAGGGTTTTTTTCTCCAAGTAGTTGAGTGTAGCATTTTTACATCTATCTTACAATTCAAAGCAGTTTGCCATTCAATAATTCAGCCTTTCCCCAGGAAAAGGCTTATTTCCTTGTTCCTCAGCGCTTGGCTACAAATCTGTCCAATGACCTCAAAGATTTCCTTTTTTGGTTTTTCTTCCTCTGCACTTGCCATAAGCGTAGATTTAAGCCCTCAGAAGATTTCTACAGTTTTGAAGACCACAAATCCAAATTAAACAGTAAAAGGAAGATGTTCTGAGAGATGCACGCTTTGCCTTGGCAACTTTGATCAAGTGTTGGAGATACAGCAAGTGACTTATTGAGAATGGGCTACAGAAGTCTGTGGTGATAATCATGGGAGAACCATATATTTCTTCCTTCTGGAAATCCTGAGCTCACTGTGAAAAGGAGGAGGAGGATCCTCTTGCAGTAGCTATTCTCAGACAGTTACAATGGATCAGAGTTAAATGATTTGGGTAATTCTGGATTTTGTAATGCCTTCCTTTGGGTCCCGGCACGTTTCAAGTGTCAGCTTTCAGACAGGAATTCTGGATTCCTTCCTTTTTGTCTGGTAGCAAAGCTTAGGTGTGTTCAGTCAGGTTTAAATCTGGCCTTCAGCAAACTCTAGCATTTTTACTGCACTTTGCTGTCTTCTTTTTTTTTTTTTTTTGTGTCTCCTTGAACATGCCTGCTTTGATCAGTGACCTCTGCCCAAGTATTCAGATATCACGATGATGGACACTGGTGAGCCCAGGGTGATTCACTAATTCCAAGGACTGATGCTCATCTCTCCTGTGCCCTTCCATAAAGGTCATGCCTATTCTTCTTTCTCCACGCTATCTGCAGATGCACAGCCCTCTCTTCCTGGGATTGAGTCTTTCATCTTACTTGGTTTCTCTTTCTGTGGGTTTTCTGAGACAATGTTTGAGGCAACAAGAATACGAAAGCAACCGTGCTGCAGTTGGACGAAAATTATAATTCAGTTCCTATTTGGGAAAATCAGATTCTTGGGAAGTTTTTCCAGCGCAGGGAAACCCAGAGAGAAAGTTTTTAGTTCTCTGTACAGGACTTGTCACTGAAAAAAAATTCTGTGTTTTTGAGGGTAACAGCAGGAATGCTTACATTAGGCAAGGTGCCAGCAACCAGCAGTGTTTTTTCCCCACCATGGTGTCTAAAACTTGCTCAGAGCAGGATTGTCGAGCGCTGTGTTTCAAAGAGGAATAGCTGCTCAGAGCCCTCAGGTCTGGTTTGGTACCCTGGTGCTGCTGCAGTTAGTGGAACAGCTAGTGATAATAGGAAGGTTTTTCAGCTTGAAAACAAGTAGAAAAATTAAAAAGCTTTCTTGGAGATGCTCTTCACGGATAGATCTTTCCCCGTGTTTGTTTTTCTTACTCTTGTTAGGCAGGTTTAAAACTTCATGGCTATGCCAGCTTGAACCTGCCTGCCCTCAATCCATCTGTGAGATTTTTAGGAGTTACAGGAAGCCCAAAGTGTGGCCATCTTTCAGCATCAAATCTAGATCATCCATGCTCTGCAAGGGTTTTTGTTGGCCAACGGGGCCAGCGTTGCTGTCTGCTGTAGGGTTGGTCCAACTGCATCCACGTAATGGGTGAATGGGCTCCTTCAGTCTGGGCAGAGCACTGTAATTTCTCTTCTCTCTCTCTCAGCAGAAGCAAAATAAGCACAGATCTCTGTTCCCATTCATACAGGTGGAGCTGGGAAACAGGAATTGATGAGAAGGTGATAAATGTGATTAGTGACTTGGTAGACTTTCCAGATTCTGTGTCTTCTCTGCAGATCTGTGCTCCACCTTCTTCATCGCTGGTTTCTAAAGAACTTTTGAAAAGTGAGGAAGGATCTTTTATGTTGCTTTTTGGAACTTTTTTTCTGAACCCCAAGGATATTTGTTCTCTGCCCCTTGTGAAGTAATTGTTTTTCCCTTTAATTTTCTCATCTGTGCAGTCCAACCCCAAACTCTAAGTGTAGGCTTTCTGGTTTGTAGCTAAGGATGAACCCCAGTTTACTGAGAATTGGTTGGTTTTTTTTCCCTGGGGTGAACTGATAAAGGAATTTCAAAAACTTACGTTCTTCGCGTGCGTGTTTTTTAACACTAAAGTCATTCTTCTGTTCCAAATCTCACAGGGTGTTGAAGGTGAACTATAGTTAAGTTTGAAATGAAAATACGTTTATTTGTTTCCTGTGGGCCAAGGGAGGTGCCAGTTTATTCCCAAGACTTCTTGGCCCTTTTCAACCGTCCCAAAACCCAGAATGACAAAGTGAATTAGGGAAATGCAGTTCTTAGTCTTGGTCTCTGGAATCTTTGTAATACTTGAAAATCGGATATTTTGTGTAAATTGGGAGCAATACATCTGTTAATGTGCAGTATATGATGCATGATCCAGGTAATTTTACCATACCTTTCCTTAGGTGCAGAGTTCTGGTAAGTGTGCTGTGGCCAGACAAAACAACAATAAAAAAAGAAATATCTCTATCCATGTATTTAAAAAAAAAAAAGTTAGTTGGGAATTTTGGAAATTTAGTGGAAACTGAGGCCTGTTCAACGAAACAGATGCAAACAATGAGCTATAGTGCTTGTGGGAGAGTAAACTCTTCATTTGACAGTGGGACTTGACTTTGTTAATACTTTCTGATAAGACATCGAATTAAGCACCATGATGAAGGAATGTACTTGGGTGCTTTTTCTGGCTTTTTGTGGTCTGCAAGAAACCTTCTGACATTATCAGGGGACAACATGTTCAGAAACCTTTCCAGCACAAAAAAGTCACAGCATTGTCTGTCATTCCCTTTTTCTGGGCAAAGAAGATGTGAAATCTAATATCTTGACCTGCAGCTGCAGCAAGGGCAAAGCTACTCCCCTATTAAAAGGTTTGTAACCTTTGGAATCAAATCTATTAGGTGTCAAGGTCCCTGTGAGGATTGTGTTGCTTGAAGTAATGCACAGAACTAAGCCACCACCAAAACTTCTTCAAGGAAAAGCCCTTTCCAGTTCGTTACAGGATAATTAATGCTGCTATTGTAGGTTGTACAGGCAAATAGGTGTTGCCCGTGTAGGATCTCCACAAGAGCTATTCCTGGTGATCTTGTCATCCTAGTTATTTAACTTAGGCCCTATAAAGCAACTATCTTTAATTACAAGTAGTGGGAGTAGATACGGATGTGGTCTTGGAAAAGCGTTTTTTATTTCAGTAAGAAAGCAGGTTTTTGATATTGTGAGCTGGGTGAAATGAAATAAAGCATTAGCACTGGGGAAGAGTTTCCATCATATTCCTGTGGCCTCTGTGTGGGTGTCTCACAGTTAAGGTAGGCCATTTAGAAGCTGTTCCTCCATCTAGGTCTATGCTGGTTGAAAAACCCATCCCAGCACCTTACTGGTGTGCGTTGCCTACGCTGGGATGCTGGTGCTGGTGCAATGCACGTGGGGGCTGAGCACACTGGTTTGGGGCAGGGTGTTCCCCAACAACACAAAGTCTGGAGATCTCCCCGTAGTTCCAGTTGTAGCCACTTGTTCCTTAGTTATTTCCATACCCAGCTGGTTTTTTTTGCAGTTGTGCTCTCCTTAAAATGATAAGAGATACCTTAAGCTTTTTCCCCTCTAAAATAAAAAAAATGAAGTATCAAAAAAACCCAAATGCAGACCCGTTTCATAGAGAGGAGGAGTGTGTTTCCATCCTGTTATACAGTATTTCTGTGCATCCTGTGATGGACAGTTTAGTGAGAGCAGGTTTTCTTTCTATTTCTGGTCTCTTAAATGCCTGGAGTTTTTGAAAGTAAATGTTCCATAGTTTTAAAAAATGTTAAGCCTTATTTAAAGTGCGATTGGTACAAAAGTGGCATTTTGACTGCAGTGTTGGCTGAAGAAAAGAAGCGTTTATTTGGAATCGAAAGAGTTTGCAGTATAAGCGTGGTTGTGGTTTTTATAAATAAATTTGTAATTCTTTTAGAACTACTGCTGAATTCTCTTCGTATACACTTTCTTTGTCCTCAGGAGTGTGTTTCCATCCTGTTATACAGTATTTCTGTGCATCCTGTGATGGACAGTTTAGTGAGAGCAGGTTTTCTTTCTATTTCTGGTCTCTTAAATGCCTGGAGTTTTTGAAAGTAAATGTTCCATAGTTTTAAAAAATGTTAAGCCTTATTTAAAGTGCGATTGGTACAAAAGTGGCATTTTGACTGCAGTGTTGGCTGAAGAAAAGAAGCGTTTATTTGGAATCGAAAGAGTTTGCAGTATAAGCGTGGTTGTGGTTTTTATAAATAAATTTGTAATTCTTTTAGAACTACTGCTGAATTCTCTTCGTATACAATTTGTTTGGCCTAATGTCATTTGTGTAGTCCTCCTGTGCATGAAACATTTCAGAAATGTCAGCGTTTTGCTGAATTTCATCCTGCACGCACAAAAAAACCAAGTTTTGCTTTGCTAATCAGCGCTAAGTCTGGAGTTTAACAAGCTTGCTTTTAGTAGGATTTTAGGAGTGTGGTTTGATAGGTACCTGCACCCTTATTTTGTGGATTATCTCGGAAGAGTTGTAGGCCTTGCCTGGTCCAGCTGTTCTCTGCTCTAGCTGCTTTGTAGGTAAAAATCTCTTTAAAAAAGACAAAACAGGTCTTAGTTGACGTTAAAAATTAAACAAAGTGAGCGAAATATCTAGCTGTGTTTTCTGTCGGCACGAGAGCTTTGAAAAATAATCAAGAGTGTGTGCAAATATTTGTTGGCTGTAATGGCAACTGCTTGTTTTTGATTTGAGTGAGGTTATCAGCTATTCGGTGTCAAAACACTCCCTGGTTGTAATTCCACTGATCATCGGTAACTTCATTCGCTGCTGCTTCGTAGGAGATGCAGTGCAGGCCGATTGCTGTACTCCTCAGAAACAGGAGGGCAGAAATTAATAAAATCTAGACCGAATCTTCAGAGACTTACTTTCAACCGAGGCCAAGGTCACTTGTTGGGAAACCTTCAGCCTCGGTCGTCACAGCCTATCTGACATGAAAGGTTCGCCGGCTGAAAGACATTTATGTTGATGCCGAGGAGTGAAAAGACAAGGGAGGTGAAGCTCATCTATTGTTTTAACCTACTTCATTGCAGGCTAAACAAGTTGAAAGAGTCCTTCTTCTCTTTAAAACCAGCCTTAGCTCAGGGTCAGAAGAGGCTGCTGGTTCCGCCTACCTGGTTGAAAGGAAAAGTGTCGCAGTGGTGGTCAGCAGGAAAAGGGGATTCTGGAAAGGAGGAGTCCCAGGATGAATTGGTGGTGGTTGTGCACATCCTAGATAGCTAGAGAAAGAGAACACTTGGGGTTTTTTTCCCCTAGGTTTCTCTGAAAAGTGGTCCCACTCTCAGTACATGAAGTGCTCTGTGTTGTGACTGCAGAAGGGAACGCTGCGTATCCTCGGTGCTGTGATTTGGCATGATTTTTTTGGGGAAAAGGAAGAAGTTTTCAGTAGCTTTATAGCTGAATGAAAACAAGTGGCACCTTAGTGTTTTAGTGGCTTCAGGTAATTAGTATCCATAGAACTATTCTGTCAGCCCGAGACAGAGACCCTGATTATGAAAAGGGTTCCTAATGTTCACAAGATGACGTTTACAAGACAACAAGAACTACTTGTAAGATATTAATCTTGCTAGAGAAGTTAGTTCCATTTTGTAACTTAAGAGTGTCTACTTTAAAAGTTCCTGCCAGTTTTTCCAAAATGTAAGACCGTGCCATTTCATTGTGAATCTATATACCTAAGTTAAAATATCTTAAAAAAAAAAAAAAGATATTATTATGTATTATAAAGCTTTAATAAATGAAAAGACTAAAGTAAGGGCATTGTGTTAAGTATAACTTTGTTCTCCTGTTCCCCACATAACTCTTGAGTCAAGGTGTCACAATTTAGATGAACAGGATATTTTGATGTGGAAGGAATGTTTAGTTTTTGAAGGATGCTTTGTCCTCAGCTTCCTGCACACTTGGACTCATCAGCTCACTGGAACTGAGCTACAGAGGTACATTGGGAAGAAGCTGCCTTTAAAGAGTAAAGTTGTAAGTAACTCCCTTCAGAAGATCTTAAGCAGCTAAAATAGAAGCACTGGACTAGACAAATAGGAAGAAGAAAAATCCATGAAGGTCTCTTAAAATAAAGATAGCAACCTCTCCCAGGAAGTCCCCAACCATGGACTGTTCTGGAAGGTATAGCAGGGTACATGTTGCTGTGTCTGTTGCTCTTCTGCTTTTTGTAGGCATCTCCCAGGAGTTGCTGATGAAAGCAAGAAGATTGGGTGGATCTCGTGCCCCGATCTGTTGTGGCTCTTTGTATACTCTGCTTCTCTGCAGCAAACCTTGTTAAATTGATGTTTGCCTTGGGAGGCACAGGGCAGATTGATGGTGGGGTTAATGGGATGCCAGTTGATTACAGACATGCTTTTTTTATTCGTAATACGTAACATGAGATTAACGGACTCTTTCCAGTGGTTCCCAGTGACAGGACGAGGGGCAACGGGCACAAGCTGGACCATGGGAAGTTCCACTCCAATGTGAGGAAGAACTTCTTTGGGGTGAGGGTGGCAGAGCCCTGGCAGAGGCTGCCCAGGGAGGGTGTGGAGTCCCCTTCTCTGGAGATCTTCAAGCCCCACCTGGATGCTCCTGAGTGATGTGCTCTGGGGCAACCCTGCTTTGGCAGGGGAGTTGGACTGGATGGTCTCTAGAAGGTCCCTTCCAACTCCGACAATTCCCTGATTCCATGACAATGGCTTGATTGTGGAGGGTTGCCATGTAGAGCTCAAACCTGGAATTCAAGGGGGAACATGTCAATAGATCTGAGCAGCCCTAGGGTTATAAAACAGGCCCTTGGCATTATGCTAAAAAGAACTCATAGTCAAGAGGTACACGGGGAACAGAATGTAGAAATAACAAGTTAGGGTTGATTTTTTTTATTGCAGAACCTTACGTTTTGGTCAATTGTGGGTAAGCCCTGAAGAATATATGTTGCTACTCCATGCTCTTAGGGCTAAGAACCAGTATAGTGTTGGTAAATCCTCCTTGTGTCATCAGCCTCCTTTCTCCAGGTCTGAAGAGCCTCAGTGGGCAGTGAAACCACGTCTGCCTTTAAATCCAAGTGAAACAAGTTATGATCTTTCCCAAATGCACAGCTTTGTTGGTCTTCTCCCCTCTGTGGCCCTGAAGAATATATGTTGCTACTCCATGCTCTTAGGGCTAAGAACCAGTATAGTGTTGGTAAATCCTCCTTGTGTCATCAGCCTCCTTTCTCCAGGTCTGAAGAACCTCAGTGAAACCACGTCTGCCTTTAAATCCAAGTGAAACAAGTGATGATCTTTCCCAAATGCACAGCTTTGTTCTCCCCTCTGTTCTCCAAATGAAGGTATTCCAGGCAGGGCATCTGGCAAGAGAGACGTAAAAAGCCTCGTTTGGTAAAGTTTGTGGATTTGGGTGTACCTAATGCTGCCTGCTTACAGGGAAGTGAGAGTGAAGGTGACATTTCAAGGTGGTTCTGATTCAAGGGTCAGCATACACAGGGTTTGCCCATCATCAGGAGTCTGACAATTCTCTTTTGTACCTTGTAGGCATTACAGGTTTGGTGAATTTGTCAGTTTTACTGCACACAGATAGACCCTTCACATTTTTGTAGTTGCACACAAACTCTCCCTTGTAATGCTGGTGGCATTTTTTTTGCAGTTTTCCCAGACTTTAGGATTTAGTAACAACCTATAGATCAAGAAATATTTTGGCCCTTGCCATTGTGTCCCAAAATATTTGTGGCACCTTTTATAAAGCAGGTCCAGATCAAACCTGAGGAAGGGGACAGTGCATGTGAATAATATTACTAAACAAGTTGTTGAATATGTATATATTTCTCCTTGGAATTTTTCTTTAAGAAAAGTGCACAAAGTGCAAAAGCCTGAGCAAGTTCAGGTTGTTTTCTGAAGAGATGGGGACCACGTCCCCTTTGTGCCATAGCTGCAGGTTGTAAGCATCTCCAGGATGGTCTTCAGCCCTCCCTCGCACACTCTTGTGCGGGACAGACCTGCCCAGAGCCTCCACCAGGGGAGAAGGACAGAATCACAGAATGGTTTGGGTTGGAAGGGACCTCAAATATCATCTTGTTCCACCCCCTTGCCCTGGGCAGGGACACCTCCCACCAGATCAGGGTGCTCCAAGCCCCATCCAGCCTGGCCTTGAACCCCTCCAGGGATGGGGCAGCCACAGCTTCTCTGGGCAACCTGTTCCAGTGTCTCACCACCCTCACAGCAAAGAATTTCTTCCTGAGATCTCATCTCAATCTCTCCTCTTCCAATTTAAAACCGTTCCCCCTTGTCCTGTCACTGCCCTCCCTGACAAAGAGTCCCTCCCCAGCTCTCCTGGAGCTCCCTTCAGACATTGGAAGGCTGCTCTGAGGTCTCCCTGGAGCCTTCTCTTCTCCAGGCTGAACAACCCCAGCTCCCTCAGCCTGTCTTCACAGCAGAGGAGCTCCATCCCTCTCATCATCTTAGTGGCCCTCCATTGGACCCGTTCCACCAGGTCCATGTCCTGTTGGGTGTGGTTCTTGATAGTGAAATGCCAGGTGCAGAGAAGACCCGTTCCAACAGGTCCATGTCCTGTTGGGTGGGGTTCTTGATAGTGAAATTCCAGGTGCAGAGACCCATGGTGTGGGCTTGTAGATGGAGATGGAGGTGGTGGAGATGGAGGTGCAAATTTTTAACGAGGCTGACTTTTCCTTCGCTTTAAGCAGCAGGCTCTTGTCCCATCATAGCAACCTTCTACATTTGAAAAATGCAGCTCTGGAGCAATCACAGTTTTGATGCTCTCTGGTATTGATGTCCGACGTTTACAAGACAACCCTGTACCAGTGCTGTAGACCTCTTTTTAGTTCCAAATCCCCACCAGTCAGGCATTTCAAACCCGTGTTGTTTTGCCAACTTTTAATCAAATAGTTGCCTTCAATTAGCTGTCCAATTCAGCGAGCAGATAACTTGGTGGCTTTCCATCTGAAGTCTCTGCTGCAGATACCCGTGCTGTGCGTGAGGTTCCAGTGGTGAGCTGGCTGCATGTTTGTTTTATACTCTCTGCTTTAATCTCTTGTTTTCAATCCCTCCACCTTTCTCTTTACAGATGGGTTGCTTGCGATAGATGTTATGCATTATACGTAGTGTGCAACTCCAGCAAAATGAGTAGGGAAAAGGAAAAACTCCAACAGGCCTCATAATTGACATTTTCCACCACTTCCCCCTCTCAAAAAAAAAGAAAAAGAAAAATTAATAAAGGTTTCTTTTGTGAGCGTGAGATGGAGAAAATTGGCCATTTGTCTGTGAGGTAATAGGCTTGGGTATAATATGAAAATCTATCAAATGATTAAATTCAATGACATTAAATCACAATTCATGAAAGGAGACTACTGCACAGTTTAATTCTATTTAATTTTTGAGGGGAAAAAAAAAAAAAAAAAAAAAGCCAAAAAAAAAAAAAAATTTTTTACGTTTCTCTTAAG